>NC_054703.1:36308841-36408608 GCF_016097555.1 Gigantopelta aegis
TTTAGGTGACATATCTGATTATTACTATTATTTAGTAAAATAAAGTAAAGTAGGGCTAGTGAATTTTTAATCATGGCTAGTAAATTTTAAAAATTACTGATCCTATGGCTAGTGGATTTATAAAGAATTTAGAATCCCTGGGTAGGTGTAAGACCACTACACCCTCTTCCAGAGCACAATATTTCACGAGAACCGTTGTTCTGTTTGTGTGTCAGTTAACCGCCAATTGATTATGTGGTGAACAAATTATTTCCTAAATTTATATGTACAATATATCGGTAGTCAATTTCAAAATCAGTTTATTTTTTAAAATACATTTGAACCACCAATGTAGCACAGAACCGTGGTTCAAGTGTTTTACAATTAGGTAGGTCTAACTCGTCAGTTACGGGAATATAGTTCATTGTTCAGTTACCTAATTAAAACTCACGTAAACCAACTTCCAGTTATCTAAGGTTTTGAAACATTGTTCCCTGCTCTTCTCTCATGGTCACACTAACCACTAGCCTACTATCCTGGACAGATAGCTCAGATAGCTGAGATGTGTACCCAGGACAGTGTGCTTGAACCGTAATTGGATATAAGCACAGAAATAAGTTGAAGAAGCTGGCAGGAATTACCACGTGCCCTAGTTCTACATGTACATGTGCTAATGAGCACTCGTATATTTTATTACATACCTATTCAGTATTACTATATAGTGATAGAGACATTTTCAAAACATGTGTTAAATTTATCTTGTATCACACATATACCGTATATGTGATCTGGACCGGAACTTTTAAATGGGGAATTTAAGTTTTTTACTGGCGTTGGCGCATTTTTGTTACTTACGTAATATTTGATGTACACGTTACATCACATCGTATTTGAAACATTACACAAGATTGCCACAGCTATGGGGCCTAATTCACAAAGGTCTTTTAGGCTCTGCTAGACAACAAAGCATCCTTTTTGGAAGTCTTTTAGCATTGCACTGCGAGAGTTTAGTGAATTAGGCCCCTGGTATGATTCTTAATGTTATGTAAATCCATGAAAGTACTACTGATCATAAATTTAGGAAACACTTTGTATATATATGTATATATATATATATATATATATATATATATATATATATATATATATTACATATACTATATGTATATATATATATATATTACATATTTATTACATACAGTCTTTTTATTATATATATATATATATATGGAACAGGGCTCACACGACCGGGCGAAGTGAGCCAAAACTTCGCTCTGACCAGCCTGACTTCGCCGTGTCAGTTACTGTAAGGCAAAATCTGTGTCGCCTTTTTAAAAATAGTCATCACTTGCAATGTACACACGGATGAATGGTGAAGAACTTGAGGAACACCTATTCATAGATAATAATTGAGAGTGAAGTGTCTGAGAGTTTGCGACAGGCTCACAGACAACACCCGTGTCTGGCACTAATAGTTGGCCTAAACGTGCCTAACAACTCTACAGGGTATCAATTAAGAAACTGTGACTGTAAATGCATTTAATTGCCTCTGGGTAATCTAAGCTTGACCGTGGTAGATTAATCTACTAGGACAATACTCTGCGTGGTGAAATTATTAAATGAAATGAGAAGACAAACTTGCGAGAGAATGAATTCTAAAGGGATAAGTTAGTGCTTTTCAATTACATTTCATTATATCTGAAGGAGGCGACATGTGGAAAGGTGATTTAAAAAACCCACAACTATAGAGCACATATCCAACAATTAGCAGTACAGACGGTAAAAAAAAATAAAAAAATAAAAATACAGATTGTAAAAGTTGCACCTGTATTAAGATAACTTCTTTTTGCGTATTTAATTTTTTGGATTAAAAATGCAAGTCTCCCTGTGGTTAAAAACTTTGCCCTCTCTAAAGTTTGAGTGAGAAGTGACTTCGCTCTATGATTTTGACCTCGCGTAAAGCCTGACGGAAATGCATAATCTAAACAATAAAATGTAGGTAAAGCATGATTTCAGTTATCAAAAACACCGGGATGACCAACGATGTACGGAGATGGATAATCTAAACAATAAAATGTAGGTAAAGCATGATTTCAGTTACCAAAAACACCGGGATGACCAACGATGTACGGAGATGGATAATCTAAACAATAAAATGTAGGTAAAGCATGATTTCAGTTATCAAAAACACCGGGATGACCAACGATGTACGGAGATGGATAATCTAAACAATAAAATGTAGGTAAAGCATGATTTCAGTTATCAAAAACTAGCTCTAATAATGAAAAATATGCTATAGTGTTTAAATAGTGTTAAAAATTAGTATCTGTCACTTTATTGTACATATTAGGCCATGTTATGATTTCTGCTGTTTGTTTTTCCATACGTTTACATATTACCAAAATTACATGTAGTAGTCTGGGCTTCTGCCAGAGATTAAAACAGGTATTGTGCCATACCCAAATGTTTTGGCAGATTTTTTTTTTTTTACGTTAATCGTTTGACAAAATTAATTACTCTTTATCATTACTGTGTGATTTTCTTAACCCTACAAAAAACTAACTCAGTGTGATGTATGTGCATTGTGGAACATGTACCATTATGTGAAAATATCGTCAGATTAACACGGCTTTCCAGAGCTTAAAATAGATCAGTGACACATGCAGCATATTTTTTTCTTTTTTTTCTTTTTTAATGAAAAATCAATAGGAAGAACCAGCAACAGAACTTGTGGATTTTTAGAAAGGAACTTGTAGCTTTTGAGAAAAAAACTTGTAGATTTTGAGAAAGGAATTTGTAGAGTTTGAGAAAGGAACTTGTAGCATTTGAGAAAGAAACATGTGGATTTTCAAAAGGAAATTTGTCAGAAATGTATTAAATTAATAATCTTAGTACTAAAACTTGTCTATTAGTTGGAAACATATATATAATACACTAAACTCCTTTGAAAATGCACCGCCCAGTTTTCAGCTGTTGTTGTTATTACATGTATACATGTGTCAGGTAGCTATAAAACACACTATGACCCGGACCAATGTAAACAGTTTTGGGGTTATTTGCCTATCAAAGTATGTCTTAGTTATACAAAATAAGTTAAATGTAATATTAAATTTTTTGGTTCTGATATCTTTTTAACAAGTAAAATCTAACTGGTGTTTTTTCAGTGGAGTTTAGTATCATACTATCAGTGTTCGAGATTAAACATTTAGGGCAGTATCCCAGTTGAATACTAACATTTCAAAATCTGGTATCCCACCTGAGAATTTAGTGTCCCACTTAAATGAAATTCATAAATAACATTGTAACAAACTTGGATGACACTGTTCTCGTTCCCAGTCTATATTGCTATGCCGCAATCGAAATCGCGGAAATTCGTGAAATTCGCAATCAAACAGAATTGGCAAAAAGATTTGCTGCATCTAGTTTTGCGTAATATTGATATAAATTAATATTTAGCAGTAATCTATAAGTGTTTCTGACATTATTAATGATAAACCTGCCTGTATCAATTTTCTGCAGAAGTTTAATCAGTATCCCAAATAAAATGTGAAGGGAGGAAACATCCAACAAAAACAATAGCAACTTAGCAGTTTTCAGTCTATTGCTACATCGCTATTGATCCAGTGTAGCATTAGACTGGATATGAGCTGGGGGATATGTTGTTACGACAGCATTAGACTGGTTATGAGCTCGAAAATACTGTTACTTAACTTCACCAGTAAATGACGACTTTCATTGTTTCAGCAAAAAATAAAAACGCAGGATTAAAAAAACAAACATTATATGGTATCCCGGTGGGATACTGGGTTCTTGAAGTCTGGTATCCAAAATTAAATTCTGGTATCCCCGGGATATTGGGATACCGTTAATCTCGAACACTGAGTATATTACAATGACCACAAAGTCCATTTAATACATGTAGTTTTATACAAGTTTTGAGGGTCAGAGAATAGCACATTGCACATAGATTTATGAATGGATTTAGATATATATGAATGTAAATGTATCCACTTTGAGTTTTAAATTTTCGACTGAAATAGAAGATTGTTTAGACGATCGATGTAATGTAAATATTTACAGGTTTATTTACATCTATAAATATATATTAATATAAATCCTGTAAGAAATATACTGTACATAGATTGCTGAACTATAAATAAGAAGAATGACAATTTATTCCATGTCTGTCCACTGTAAACAGCTAAAATGGAATATAGTTACATTATCGATACAATGTAAATATATTTACAGGTTAATTTACAGTTTGCTAACTTAAATATTAATGCTGATTTTCTCTGTGTCTATCTATTGTAAAGAGCTAAAATGGAATAGGGATAGATTATTGGTCCAGTGTAAATAGATTTACAGGTTAATTTACATGTATAAATATATATTAAATATAAATCCAATATGAATTATACTGTACATAGTTTTCTAACTATAAGATGACTGATGATTTTATCCATGTCTGTCCACTGTAAACAGCTAAAATAAAATATGGTTTAGATTACTGGTCCATTGTAAATTGATTTACATGTATAAATATATATATGAATTATACTGTAATAGATTCCAATAAATTTACAGGTTAATGTACATGTATAAATATATAATTTAATATAAATCCAATATGAATTATACTGTACATAGATTTCTAACTATAAGATTATGATTAATAATGATTTTCTTATTGTCTGTCCATTGTAAAGAGCTAAAATAGAATTTGGTTTAGATTACTAGTCCAATGTAAATAGATTTACATGTATAAATATAATTTAATATAAACCCATTATGAATTATACGTTGTACATAGATTTCTAACTTCAAGGTAAATGATGATTTTCTCATTGTCTATCCACTGTAAACAGCTAAAATGGAATATGTCTTAGATTATTGGTCCATAACAATGTAAATAGATTTACATGTATAACTATATGTTTAATCCAGTATGAATTATACTGTACATATATTTCTAACTTTAAGATGACTGTAAACATCTAAAATAGAATATGGTTTAGATTACTGGTCCAATGTACATGTAAATAGATTTAATCCAATATGAATTATACTGTACATAGATATCTAACTATAAGATGAATGATGATTTTATCCATGTCTATCCATTGTAAACAGCTAAAATAGAATATGGTTTAGATTATTGGTCCAGTGTAAATAGATTTACATGTATAACTATATGTTTAATTCAATATGAATTATACTGTACATATATTTCTAACTTTAAGATGAATGATGAGTTTTATCCGTGACTATCCACTGTAAACAGCGTCACTCAGAATTTAAGCATACTACTCAGACATGTCAATATTAATGGTCTTCTATCCCTGCCGTATTTCTGAGTGCGAATTCCCGAGACGGTTGATCTGGAATAACCCTGAATGAATATTGATTGCTTACCGTTGAAGTGTATGTATCGCAGACATTGCCAATTTCTGATTACATCAGCAGTGTGCGATATTGATTATTATACGGCAGGAAATAGTGCCGTAATTTGAAAAAATTGACAGACGTCGCCAGATTTCTGGTCAGTTGTAGTACAAACAATTTTCCTTAAAAGTTAATTTGAATTTTTTTTTTAAGAATCCAGTATCAGTAGATTTGTTTTCCATGTGCATGGAGTGCACACATTTTTATTAAAATTGGATTTGATTTTTAAAAAAAGAAAACAAAAGTTGCACATGACTATAGATTTGTGTTGAGCTATTTTTTATTAAAATTAATTTGAAAAAAACGAAACTCTGTCAAATAGCACATACCACAGCCTTTGATATACCTGCCTGGGATGAGAAATAGCCCAATGGGTCCACCGACAGGGATCGATCCCAGACTGACCGAGAATCAAGTGAGCGCTTTACCACTGGGCTACATCCCACTCATGTTTCATTTGTTAATGAAAAATAGATAGAAAAACATCTGTTAAAGATTGATATAGAGATGTCTGGTTGCATTTTACTTTATAATTAAGAATAAGATAATTGTTTTGAAAATGTTAATATTGTTATGTATCTCTTGACAAATACATGTACCTCCTTTCTCTTCCATAATGTTTCATAGTACATCACATGATATCCCCTCCGAACAATCTCTCTAAATAGATACATGTATGTTATTGATAGGTGGCAATGGGTGACTTTTCACCACCTTAGACATATGAATTACTAATAATAAATGCTTCCTGAATGAATGTTGATATTTTACACTCTAAATATGCATGTTACATACATGTGTATGTGTTTATATGGTTCATATTTATAGGATATTTAGAGTGAAATAATTTTCAATTGTCACGAGCTTTAGCAAGTGACAATGAACATTATTTCACAAGGGACATAAACATGATACGAAATGGTAGCGAGTTTAATATCCTAATTTATCACCTATAATCGATCTTAATTTATATCTCTCAACTCATTTGGTTGATGTTCCTATAAGATCATAGTCAGCCAAATGGTGACCTCGAAGTGATATGTCCCACTTGGCATAATGCCAAATGGGACATATCACTGATATATATACCAAGATATTTTTAACCATATTTATGGGTAATAATAGCTTCTTATTTTAATACTAATGTAGTGCTTTCGCTGGAGACATAGCAAGGCACGTTAGACTGATACATTTTCTGAGTGTTTTATAAAGGCAATTTTAGAATTAGTTATTGAAAAAGGCTTGTTTAATCTCAGAGCAGCATGACGCTGATTACAGCAAGATGACGCTAGACTATTGATGCATGGTGCCGCACCGTGATAAAAACAAGCCAGGAAAACACAATAATGTATAATGATAATATTTAAGATGAAGCAATGAAATTGCATCATTCGTTTGCTTCAGTATTAACCTGGTTATGTCATATGATATGGCAACAGCCGGCTTTATGATTTAATATTAACTTGTTTTTTCTGTTCTTACATTCATGTTGCATTTACCATAGTTTGACACCCAATAGCCAATGTATTTTTCATGCTGTGGTGTCATTAAACATTAATTTGTTCATTCGTTCGTTCGTTCATTCTGTTCTTAATGAAGTTTGTTTTGTTCAACGACACCACTAGAGCACATTGATTTATTAATCATGAGCTATTGGATGTCAAACATTTGGAAATTTTGACATATAGTCTTAGAGAGGAAACCCGCAAATTTTTTCCATTAGTAGCAAGGAATCTTTTTATATGCACCATCCCATAGACAGTTTGTTTTGTTTAATGACACCACTAGAGCATTGATTTATTAATTATTGGCTATTGGATGTCAAACATTTGGTAATTTTGATATATAGTCTTAGAGAGGAAACTCACCACATTTTTCCATTAGTACCCCTAGACAGCATAGCACATACCTGTGACCAGTTGTGGTGCACTGGTTGGAATGAGAAAAACCCAATCAATTGAATGACTCCACTGAGGTGGTTCGATCTTGCGACGCAAGGACCTCAGGCGAGTACGCAAACCAGCTGAGCTAAATCCTGTCCCCCTGTTCTTAATGATATCATTGCTGAGCATTATGTAACTGTTGGATGGCCCACAAATTGGATTTATAGGCTAACATGATATGCATTACTTGTCCAATATGGAATGACAGCATCTAATATATTGAAAGCACCTCCATCTTGGGCCTGCAGGCGATCTGGTTTATAAAGTTATCCATATCAGATCTGTTGGAGTTGGCCTCAGTGGCACAGTGGTTATGCCATAGGACTACAGGCTGGTAGGTACAGGGTTCGCAGCCCAGTACTGGCTCCAACCCAGAGCAAGTTCTTAAGAGCTCAATGGATAGATGTAAGGCCACTACACCCTCTTCTCTCTCACTGACCACTAACCAACTAACAGCTAACTCACTATCCTGGATAGACAGCCCAGATAGCTGAGGTGTGTGTGCCCAGGACAGCGTGATTGAACCACAATTGGATATAGATACTGGGCTGCGAACCCTGTGCATACCAGCCTGTAGACCGATGGCTTAACCACTGCACCACCGAGGCCAGTTGTGTGTACAAGCATGCATGCTTCCATACATGTTTTATTGGGTCTTATAGGTAGTACTAGACCAAATAACTTCCGGCTGGGTCAAAGTTGGAGGTGCACCGAACTTTTGATAGAGAAGTGAACACCACAAGTCCTGTGATTGGTTATAATTTATAAATGTGAGTGTGTTGGTTGTAAAAAATAATAGTTTTATCTGGGTTAAAAAAAAATGCAATTTTATTTCATCTAGTACCAATGTGTCAAGTAGCCTTGTGCTTGAAACATGTATGGGTTACCTGTAAAAAAAAGTACTCGAATTTTGTGCGGAACTAGGGTAGTCATAGACGCTACCCGTTATCTCAGAAACGAGCAGCTTGACCCCCATTTTTTTCTGATTCACTTTAAGTGTGAGGGGTGGTAGTATTTATATCCGTGGCGTTTATGTCGGTTGATACGTTGCAGGTAGGAGTTTTAGCCACATATGTTACTATTGTCATCTGTGGGATTTGATTTGGTAGTATACACCCTATAGCACATATTCAGTGCATAATAAAAAATATTATGATTTTGTCATTTTATTTGATTAAACTATACTGGTTGATTAATTAGCCATCACTCGACCATGCAAGTTCACAATGACCTTGACCTTGACAATAATCTCTGTACATGGCTCTGAATGGAGTTTGAATCAAAGTTAGCACTGAAGAAAAGTTGGTTTTGGCCTATAATTCATACTGTAAAGATTTCAATAATTTCTTTTTACATGGTATTTGACTTGCCATATACAACTGCTCTTAAATATGGTATTATATATAGGCAACCTGAACTAAAATTTTAATAGCAATTTATTTTTATATTAAAAATAGCATGTGCCAATAGTGGGTTAATGTCTTTAGTTTCCATTAACATTGTTATTTTTTTATGTATGAAATTCTAAAAACTCAAATTTGTAAAGAACTTGATTTTTATTGTCATTTTGACATAATTATAGGATGCTAAGTTATATTTTAGACAAAATAGTAGTTTTATGAAAAAATTTAAGTAAATTTGAAGAAAAACTTTACCAAAAACATAATTAAATTTGTTGTCACTATTGTGCCTTCTATTCTTATTTGTACATAACAATAAGGTTGTTAAACATATACTTAGATCTCCAGATCATTTTTTTTTCTCTTAATAATCACTTAGTTAGCTCTTATGAAAAGCATTTTGAGTTTATACTAGATTCAGAACCAATTTTTTCAGATTTGATTATCTGCCTTGGATTAAGTTGATACTTTATTTTATTGTTAAAGCTGTATTACCTAATGTTACTAGCTAAATAAAATGCTGGATTACAGATTGTAGGAATACATCTAATATACATATTGTATTCATCCGGATTAGAAAATAATGCAAGAAAATAGATGTTCGGGTAATTTTGTCATTTAAAAATAGTTTTTTTCAGTAATTAATCAAAAATAAATGTGTGAAAGCTGCATGATAATTCCAGATATCACAACTATTAAAACCTCCAACTACAGTAGGCTATAAATAAAATATAGTCAGGAATATTGGTGGCTGCCAATGGTTTTTATGGTTCATTATGAAAATCAGCATGGCCGATGGATTTGAAATTCCCACACCTGGTAACTTGAAGACACCCACACCCAGCATACAGGATTTCCTCCCAACACTAATGTTCAGGACATTAAGTCATTACTTCATACAGGTACAGTCATGTTTGTGTTTCCTTCCGCAGACAGTGTATTTTTTTAATACTGATATTTCTTTGATGTGCCTGTTAAGGTCTTCATAATCTAGGGGTCAATCATGTGCATGTGTTTTAAAGGAATTCTTTAAAGGGGTAGAGGTACTCTGACTATCTTCGTTGTCTCTATATATATATATACCTGAGTACACACACCCAACTGAAAGTAAATATCTTCAGGAGTTTTATTTTAAAACATTTTGTTGTTTAATATGACATATTGCATTTGTACAAAACTATATGCAATATATATGTTTTTTGAGGTGTACATTATATTAGGTTGCACTGTAGAAACAACAGTTTCAGTGAGGTTGTCAGTTTATGTCAGAATACACCAGATCCTGGTTGTCATAAAGACACATAGCTGGACACTTTTTGAAAAATGTATGTTATCAGTATAGGTAGTACTAGACCAAATAACTTCCAGCTGGGTCAAAGTTGGAGGTGCACCGAACTTTTGATAGAGAAGTGAACACCACAAGTCCTGTGATTGGTTATAAATGTGAGTGTGTTGGTTGTAAAAAATAATAGTTTTATCTGGGTTAAAAAAAAATGCAATTTTATTTCATCTAGTACCAATGTGTCAAGTAGCCTTGTGCTTGAAACATGTATGGGGTACCTGTAAAAAAACAGTACTCGAATTTTGTGCGGAACTAGGGTAGTCATAAGACGCTACCCGTTATCTCAGAAACGAGCAGCTTGACCCCCATTTTTTTCTGATTTACTTTAAGTGTGAGGGGTGGTAGTATTTATATCCGTGGCGTTTATGTCGGTTGATACGTTGCAGGTAGGAGTTTTAGCCACATATGTTACTATTGTCGTCTATGGGATTTGATTTGGTAGTATACACCCTTTACTCTGTTACGTGATGTAAACATACCAAAGGTGTTGCTTACAGATTTTATGGGTCATTTTTGTTGTTATTTTTTTCTTGGTGGTGGTAAAAAAACACCAAAAGTTTCTTCAGTTTCCAGTAATCCTCTTTAAGTGTTATGAACATGCAGCAGTAGCTGTCTTCTGCAATCTTGGTTTCCTTCCATCTCTTTTTTTTTTTTCTTTTTCCTCCCCACTGTGTATACTAACTGGCTGTTGCCCATTCATCATGCGAGGCAGACGCAAATCAATAACCCCGGTACCGTTTTCCAGACAGCTACATGCAGTTATCATCTGGGCTGCAGATTGCACAGATCGCATTGCAAGGTTTTCCAGACTGCTCCGTTGCCTGTTGCACGGATGATAGATACACACTGGATGATAGGGCTGTTGCCAAATTGTTTGTGAAGTATTACAGTGCAGGTGTTCCAAAAATGCTGAACACAGTGTTACAGTAATATAGGAAGAGTAGATTTCCAAACTGTGATGTACATGTATGTCAAATTCAAAATTTTGGAAAGTATATCTACATGTATGCTGGCAGTGTTTCTGCTAGAAAGAAATTTTTGGGTATGGTGTTACAGAATTGAATGCAGTCACAGTCAATAGTGGGTATGAAGTGCCTCCCCCCAGAAAGAAAATTGGTTAAAATTAGGGTTATGGGGTAAGAAAATCATACAGTAATGATAAGAGTATTTAATTTTGTCAAAATGTTAACCTAAAAAAAAAATCTGCAAAAACGTTTGGGTATGGCGCCATACCCATTTTACCCTCCGGCAGAAACCCTGGATGGGTGGGACGTAGCCTAGTGGTACAATGTTTACCTGATGCATGATTGGTCTAGGATCGATCCCCATTAGTGGGTACATTGGGCTATTTCTCATTCCAGACAGTGCACCACGACTGGTATATCGAAAGTCGTGGTATGTGCTATCCTGTCTGTGGGATGGTGCATATAAAAGATCCCTTGCTACTGATGGAAAAATATAGCAGGTTTCCTCTCTAAGACTCAAAATTAACAAATGTTTGACATCCAATAGCTGATGATTAATAAATCAATGTGCTCTAGTGGTGTCATTAAACAAAACAAACTTTCTACATATATGCAGGGCTGACACTAGTGATTTCCATAGAAATTAGGCACGGCATGGAAGACCAAACACTTTTGGGGCATTTTCACAATTTTCAGGGCACTTTGTTTTTCATTAAAAATACACAAAAATTAATTGAAATAAACATAAATGTAATTTATGTGCTTGCATTAATAAATGAATGGCAAAAGATATAAAATGCATATTTTATTAATTAATAATACCTTTTTTTGGTGTTTCATAAAGGCAATTTTAGAATTAATTAGTGATAGGGGCTTGTTTAATCTCAGGGCAGCATGGTGCTAATTAAGGCAAGATGGTGCTAGACTATTGAGGCATGGTGCTGCACCATGCTAAAACAAGCTAGGGAAAACACTAGACACTGTAATAAATTTTAGTTTAATAAATTTTTAGATATATATATATATATATAGAGAATTTCTTTAAAAGTTTATTAAAATGTGGTTAATGTAAGGAAAGTTTCATTAGCCAAAGACTAAATATTGTAGCCATTTTGTGTTAAAATTAGCAATTGTCTAATTTGGCAATGGACAAGGTGAGCCTGCCTATGTTAGTACAACTTAGTAACATGACAGATAATAGAGTTTCCATCAGAACATGATTTATGCCCATTAAACAGGATCTTAAAACTGTGCTTCGTATATATGACATATGATACGTCATGTTAAGACAAAAACAATTCTCTCAAAATTATGTACATGGATATATTGCGTTTTAGAAATTAATTCTTTGTATGTAAATGTACGTTTGGACATGTATGCCAGTATGTACAAAAACCCCCACAGAAATAGTTTATTATAAGCGACAGACCCTAGTTTTTAAATACTACAATTTATTTTTCGCTTTTAAAGCTATTTTTCCACAATAAAAATTACACATTACTTGCATTTTACTTTTTAGTTATCCATTTCCACACATCCCCAAAGTGTTTCTGGTCATCCTGGTGTTTGTAAATACTGGGGAATGTATTTTTCATATTTTTTAAAAATACACATATATACAAGTACATATACATATACCCTTTGAAATTGAAGGTTATGGCAACAAGCTGAAGTGTACTTTTTAAGGGTATTTCCCCGTTTCAACATCACCGACCTTTTTCACCCTGTTGCAACTTTATCCAAAGGTTTGTATAGATTAACCAAACTTAGTGTCCATTTTCATGGGTTGAAATTAACTACATGTGTATATGTAGGGCCTGCCACTTTTAACTAAATTCTCATTCATTCTTGACTAGCTGAAATATATATCTACTGTACAGGAGCCAATTTCACTAAACGTTGTAAGTTTACGTCTGCGTCTAGCAGTTATACCAGACATACGTTTACACATGTTTGACATCTATTTCACACAGAAATTTACATCATTACGGAAGATAAAGCATTTTAATGACCAAAGAAAATTAAATGTGTGTACTTCAAACTATATTTCACCGGCCTCGGTGGCGTGATGGTTAGGCCATCGGTCTACAGGCTGGTAGGTACTGGGTTCGGATCCCAGTCGAGGCATAGGATTTTTAATCCAGATACCGACTCCAAACCCTGAGTGAGTGCTCCACAAGGCTCATTGGGTAGGTGTAAACCACTTGCACCGACCAGTGATCCATAACTGGTTCAACAAAGGCCATGGTTTGTGCTATCCTGCCTGTGGGAAGCGCAAATGAAAGATCCCTTGCTGCTAATCGGAAAGAGTAGCCTATGTAGTGGGACAGCGGGTTTCCTCTCAAAATCTGTGTGGTCCTTAACCATATATTTGACGCCATATAACCATAAATAAAATGTGTTGAGTGCGTTGTTAAATAAATCATTTCTTTCTTTCTTTCAAACTATATTTGTTGTACTATAATAGTAATAAGAATTGTGCTTTAGTTGTAGATTTACTTTTACGTGTAAAACTAGGCTTACGATATTTTGTGAAATTGAGCCCAGATCCATTGAATGATTCAGTGTTAAATAGAGAATACTACATGAGTGGCCGTTAGATTCCATTTATCTTACATCTTGTTTAAAAACGAGTCAAAGCGAGTTGGATACATATTTAAACAACAAGTTGTAAGATAAATGAGGGGCGGGATGTAGCCCAGTGGTAAAGTGTTCACTAAATGTGCAGTCTGTTTGGGATCGATCCCCGTCGGTGGACCCAAATTGGGCTATTTCTCTATCCAGCCAATGCACCATGACTAGTAGATGCTATCCTGTCTGTGGTATGTGTTATCCTGTCTGTGGGATGGTGCATATAAAAGATCCCTTGCTACTAATAAAAAAATGTAGCGGGTTTTCTTTCTAAGACTATATGTCAGAATGACCAAATGTTTGACATCCAATAGCCGATGATTAATAAATCAGTGTGCTCTAGTGGTGTCATTAAACAAAACAAACTTTACTTTACTTTCCAATAGCCGATGATTAATAAATCAATGTGCTCTAGTGGTGTCATTAAACAAAACAAACTTTACTTTACTTCCCAATAGCCGATGATTAATAAATCAATGTGCTCTAGTGGTGTCATTAAACAAAACAAACTTTACTTTACTTCCCAATAGCCGATGATTAATAAATCAATGTGCTCTAGTGGTGTCATTAAACAAAACAAACTTTACTCTACTTTCCAATAGCCGATGATTAATAAATCAATGTGCTCTAGTGGTGTCATTAAACAAAACAAACTTTACTCTACTTCCCAATAGCCGATGATTAATAAATCAATGTGCTCTAGTGGTGTCATTAAACAAAACAAACTTTACTCTACTTTCCAATAGCCGATGATTAATAAATCAATGTGCTCTAGTGGTGTCATTAAACAAAACAAACTTTACTCTACTTCCCAATAGCCGATGATTAATAAATCAATGTGCTCTAGTGGTGTCATTAAACAAAACAAACTTTACTCTACTTTCCAATAGCCGATCATTAATAAATCAATGTGCTCTAGTGGTGTCATTAAACAAAACAAACTTTACTCTACTTCCCAATAGCCGATGATTAATAAATCAATGTGCTCTAGTGGTGTCATTAAACAAAACAAACTTTACTCTACTTTCCAATAGCCGATGATCAATAAATCAATGTGCTATAGTGGTGTTGTTAAACAACACAAACTACCTAACGAGCCATGCCATGTGATTCAGCTGATCAATAAAATGCTGACGATTTCTCATGTATGTTTATTGGCAACTGGCAGTTAGCTGCTCACTTAAAATCAAACGACTTGTGGCTGGTGGAATTATGGATTTTTATTTCTCTGTTGTATAGACGATCATTTTACATGCATGTAAATTATGCTAGAATCTGGCAATAGTTCTCAACGCTGTGACCTAAATACACGTATGCAGTATGAGGTATTTATTATTAGTATATTAGATACTCCACAGATAAGGAAGGAAGGAAATGTTTTATTTAAGTTTAACGATGCACTCAACACATGCTATTTACAGTTATATGGCGTGAGACATA
Organism: Gigantopelta aegis; assembly: GCF_016097555.1. Lineage (NCBI taxonomy): Eukaryota > Metazoa > Mollusca > Gastropoda > Neomphalida > Peltospiridae > Gigantopelta > Gigantopelta aegis. The sequence goes on from NC_054703.1 coordinate 36,323,987, forward strand.
TGGTTAAGGATCACACAGATATTGAGAGAGGAAACCCGCTGTCGCCACTTCATGAGCTATTCTTGTTGATTAGTAACAAGGGATCTTTTATATGCACCATCCCACAGACAGGATAGCACATACCACAGCCTTTGATATACCAGTCGTGGTGCACTGGATGGGGAGGGAATTAGCCCAGTGGGCCCACTGATGGGGGTCGATCCCAGACCAACTGCACATCAAGCGAAAGCTTTACCACTGGGCTACATCCCGCCCCCTTCCACAGGTAAAGTTTGTTTTATTTAACGACGCCACTAGAGCACATTGATTTTTTATCTTATCATCGGCTATTGGACGTCAAACATATGGTCATTCTGACACTGTTTTGAAGAGGAAACCCACTGTCGCCACATAGGCTACTCTTTTTTCGACAGGCAGCAAGGGATCTTTTATTTGCGCTTCCTACAGGCAGGATAGCACAAACCATGGCCTTTGTTGAACCAGTTATGGATCACTGGTCGGTGCAGGTGGTTTACACCTACCCATTAAGCCTTGCGGAGCACTCACTCAGGGTTTGGAGTCGGTATCTGGATTAAAAATCCCATGCCTCGACTGGGATCCGAACCCAGTACCTACCAGCCTGTAGTCCGATGGCTTAACCACTGCGCCACCGAGGCCGGTCCCTTCCACAGATAAATGCAGGGATAGAAACTTACAATCGCCCCTTTTGCTCGAGGAGAGTAGAAATCGCTGGAAAAGAATTTGTTTTGTTTAACGACACCACTGGAGCACATTGATTTATTAATCATCGGCTCTTTGATGTCAAACATTCGGTAATTCTGACTCGTAGTCATCAGAAGAAACTCGCTACATTTTTCCATTAGCAGCAAAGGATCCTTTATATGCACTTTTCCATAGACAGGATAGCACATACCACAACCTTTGTCCAGTTGTGGTGCACTGGTTGGATCGCTGGAAAAGAGCAAAGTTTAAATTTGGGTTTTTTTCTTTGGGACTTGTAACTTTTCTATGCTAATAATCCCCTAGACCAGTGTAAATATTTTATTCATTACTAGACTGATTTTAATAACAAGCTCTTGAAATCAACAAAGGATACATGTTTGTTTAGATAGAGTTGTTTTAGTTTTAACTTTAAATCTGGCACATTGGTGGGAATATTTACCATTGTTTGACAACCAATAGTGTATTTTTGTGCCTGGGTGTCGTTAAACATACATTCATTCCATTCGATTGGTGGGAATATTTACCATTGTTTGACAACCAATAGTGTATTTTTGTGCCTGGGTGTCGTTAAACATACATTCATTCCATTCAATTGGTGGGAATATTTACCATTGTTTGACAACCAATAGTGTATTTTTGTGCCTGGGTGTCGTTAAACATACATTCATTCCATTCGATTGGTGGGAATAGTTAACAGGTGCTTGCAGTATCTGACCAAAGATTGTCAAATCAATCTTGTATAGATCTACGATATCATAAAACCATCATAGCCTAATATATCACTACAACACATGCCAGACTTCATAGTGATATGATATCATAGTGCTAAGATAGCTTCTAAATTATTACCCATATGGGCTCAAATATACGGGGTAATATTTTTTCGATCTCTGCACAGTGTGCAGATTGCTTCTACAGCCACTGATTGGCTGGCTTAAAAATCACGATGTTTTGTTGGTTGCTTGCCATGGCCAGAACTTCACTTTCATTCATATAATTTTTTCATTCATGAGTCAGATTATACATACGTTATACGATCTACAAAGATTTACAAAAACAAATGGACTCATTTGTTTCGTAAACATGAAGTGGTATATTTTCATAAGCAGCGGCTTTAATAATATATAAAAATAATTATTTTCAAATGCAAATACAGTTGTATTATTTTGTACTGTAAACATTTGTCTGTAAAGAGAACGCCGTTATGCTATGACGTCACTTACATTACATCATGTAATGCGCGTAAGATTATATCACGTAATGGCTGATGTTGTAGACTCCAGAGGGATTTTTACATTAAAAATCAGTTAAAATTGATAATGGGTAATAAAGAGAATAACCAACTCGCTACGAGGAATTATAAATTATCTGTCCCTCGTGAATGAATGTTGTAAAATCCTCGCCAAAGGCTCGGGTTTACAACATTCATTCACTCGGGACAGATAATTCATAATTCCTCGTAGCTCGTTAGTTATTCTCTAAATATATGGGCCCAGGTTACTACATGTATGTTTTGATATCGTGGTTATTTGGCTCGGTTCGATATAACAGTGTAACGTTGTCGCTCATCTGTTGAACACCATTACCTAAATGGGCCCTTATGCAGGATTTTTAAGTGGGGTGTGAATTCCTCATGATGGGACCCACAATCATAAAAAAACCCCCACCAAAACATGTTTATGCAACATTATCTAAATTTGATAGAATAATTGTGGACCTTTGGTAATTTTTTGGGGGGTGCATACACACCTGTTTCACCCCCACCCTGCTTACAGGCCTGCTAAACCTTGCCAAATAACCACTATATGGAAACGTAGTAATTTGTGTGTGTGTTTGTGAATGCACCTGTCACACCTCTCCTCCCCCCCCCCCCCCCCCCCCCCCCCCTTGTGCACGGGCCTGCTAAACTTCACCAAATAACCACTGTATGGAAAGATAGTAACCTGGGGCATAATTCACTAAACACTGGCAACTTTGCAATCTCGAAGTGCAATGCAAAAATACTTGCAAAGAAGATGCTTTGTTGTCTAGCAGAGCCTAAAAGAGCTTTGTGAAGTAGGCCTCTGATATTGTATATTCATCATCCCTTGAATAAGCCATGGGCTGTATTGATTATATAGATTCCCTGACTGGTGTTGGTGTATAAGATATCACTGACTAGTATCAGTAATCAGATGTGAGGTGACTCACTGCTAATGGGCTGAAGATTGTCACTGCATAGGAGCAGTGACTTTATCAGCTTCTCATCTACGTATTGATTACAGGAGCCACGCATCTGTGAAATTACTGTGATACCTGTCATCTGTGTCGTGTGTTACTGGTATATATATATATATATATATACCACATGTATGTATTACATGTCACCTATATCGTATGTTAATAAATGTATGTATTACCTGTCACCCGTATCATATGTTAATACTACGTTATTACCTGCACCTGTCATTTTTGTAATATATTAACAGCTTGAGAATAATAAGGTTATGATATATTTAATATGAGATACAGTCGAACTTCGTTAACTCGAAGTTGAAGGGGACGACGAAATAGTTCGAGTTTCAGGGAGTTCGAGTTTTCGAAATTCGTACAGCAGACCCCAAAGTGAAACTGCATTGTAGTATTATCATTTCGTTGATATCGGAAGACACATTTGCTGCTCCATCCCTGTCCCCAACACAGATGTTAGCACATTCCTTCTGTGTATATGATAAAACTAAGTAAATATTAACAGAAACGAGATAAATCCGATAAATTTGACGTACATCTCTATGTACTTTTATTGTATTTATTAATAAGTTAAAATACTGAATGTCGATTAGCACTAAGTATGTTGGCTATCCCCCCATTTCTGGGCCCTTCGCCAGATTGCTCGATCTCTGATGTATCAGTTTCTAACATAACTAAATGACTAGTAATGAATCATTTTGAATTCACACTTAAATAGCAAATAAATTTGACATGATTCACTCGTTTAAGAGAAAAAACAAACAGCGTTAATTGTTATTACAACAGTTCTTTGAAGATTACAAGACTATCCGTACTTTGTGTAATGAGGCCCGCATGCGTGTACAAACACCAACAACCAAATGCAGGCATGTAGGATCATTTCGTTCTGCATAGTCGGCGATCTATTATTCTGTAATTACCGAGTGTATCATCGACAGCCGAGACCAGTCGGGACACTCACGCTTGGCTTGGGTGACAATTAATTTTTCTTTAAAGTATTACCGGTACAGTTAAAAGGCTCAGTCACTCCACAAACTTTGAGTTTTGGAAGTGCAATATCCCTTAATTGTTTATGGTGGGACCAAAAAATTACTTTGAGAGATAGAGTTTTTCGAAAGTTTGAAGTTTGAGTGTTCGAAGTCTGTTATTACTAGTTTGTATAGCAGTTCGGCCGGGAGAGAGAGAGAGAGAGAGAGTTTGAGAGAGGTCGACTGTAGCATTTGAGAGAGGAGAGAGAGAGAACAGAGAGAAACTACAGAGTGAGATAGAGAGAGAGAGAGAGAGAGAGAGAGAGAGAGAGAGAGAGAGAGAGAGAGAGAGAGAGAGAGAGAGAGAGAGAGAGAGAGGACGAAGATTGTTTTGTTTAACGACACCACTAGGGCACATTTATTAATTAATCATTGGCTATTGGATGTCAAACATTTTGTAATTCTGACTCATAGTCATCAGAGTAAACCCGCTACATTTTTTTTCTAATGCAGACAGGGATCTTTTATATGCACTTTCCCACAGACAGGATAGCACATACCACGGCCTTTGACCAGTTGTGGTGCACTAGTTGGAACACTAGAAAAGACTAAGCTACATCCCTCCCTTTCCATAATGTTTAGTAAATGTACCACATGATAAATTGATTCAAATCTCATAATAATATATATAGCTTATTTTTGACCTAATTATGTTAGAAAGTGTGTTATTTCCCAGATAGCTGTGTATCCGCTTTGTGAGAGCTGTGTACATGTTTCAGGGTTTCTGACAGAGGGTACAAATGGTAAAGGTACGTACCCTAAAATCTTGGAAATTAATGGATTTATTTTGATTAATTTTCAAAAACATTATAGTAAGACAATTACGTAATTTGTCAAACGTACATGATATGCAGTGTTTAGTTTCAAACTATTTCAAACCCATAACCACTTAGTGAGGGCACCGTGATCTGTTTTGTTTTTATTAAATACTCTCAAATTATTTTCTGGCAAAAAGCCTGGTAGACCTGTACATTTTGTTTTGAAGTTTTACGGATATAATGAAGAAAATCAGACTGAGTCACTAGTATAGGAATGTTATCTAAAATAAAAAATGTATTTTATTTAAAATGTTTGACATCCAATAGCCAATGATTACTAAATCAACATGCTCTAGTAGTTTCCTTAAACAAAACAAACGTTAACTTCTTTAATAAATTATACGCCTCATACTCGAAAGTAGAAGCTGCTTACATACCGGTATATAAAAGATCTGTTGCTACTAAAGTAAAAACATAAAGTAGCAAGTTTCCTCTCTGAAACTATACATGTACCTGTCAAAATTGCCTAATGCTTGACATGTAATAGCCTATAATTATTAAATCAACGTGCTGCAGTGGTGTCGTTAAACAAAACAAGTTTTAACTTTACAATACCGGGTATTTATGTCATGTTGATTATAATAGTATTGTATTCTTGTAAAATGAAGGAAGGAAAGGTTTTATTTAACGACACACTCAACACGTTATTTACGGTTATATGGCGTCATATACCACGCAGATATTGAGAGAGGAAACTCGCTGTTGGCACTTAATGGGCTACTCTTTTCGATTAGCAGCAAGGGATATTTTATATGCACCATCCCACAGACAGGGTAGTACATACCACGGCCTTTGATATACCAGTCGTGGTGCACTGGCTGGAACGAGAAATAGCCCAATGAGCTATTTCCCGCTCTCTTGTAATCTAATCCCCAAACTGTTTAACTTTACAATATTTATGTCATGTTGCAGGGAACAATATTTATGTCATGTTGCAGGGCACAATATTTATGTCATGTTGCAGGGCACAATATTTCACGCGAACCGCCGTTCTGTTCGCGTGTCGGTTTACGCAAAATTAAATTTACGCGAACCGCAAACTGGTTACGTCATGACCTGTAAACGTTCAGAAATTAAAACTTGCAAACTTCACGATTACAGGACGTTTATTCACGGAGACATACTACTAGTATTTCGACAAATGTTTTAGGCTGAATTTTAGATACTTGATGCGCAGCAAACCAGTAAACAAAGTTATATTGCAACAGTTTTAATTTGCAACCAGTCTAAAGTAAATGTTCAGTACAGAGTCGAGCCAAAAGTTTTAATGAAATGTGCTCAGACCGCGGGGGAAGGCTAAATTATCTGCTGCTATTAACAGGAACCCAAAAGTGGCACAAAAATTGAAAAATACTAACGTCGCATAATGAGCTTTAAAAAACAAATATTTAGAACGTCACTGTAGTATAGAAGTACCATCGATAAAGTGTAAGTAACATAGCCACTGCAAAATGAAAATAAGATTATGATTATGTATCCATTTCAAAGACGTAGCGCCTATTACGCACAGTAGGCATGTGCGTAATGCAAAAACTAAATCCGGGAATTTTATCCTCTTAAAATTGACTCGAAAAAAGATAGAGAAAAAAAGGTCTCCAAAAAGGCTCAGAATGCATCTACAGCGGTCCTGGGTTTCAAATTTTTCACAGGGGGAGGCCCCCCGAATCCCCCTGCTCAGGCACGCCTTTGGTGTGCGTAATGCTAAAAAGACTTTCTGGCTACACCCCTGTATTTTGTTTCAGTACTGGGGCTGATATTCAGTTCTTTTACAATATTGTTAAATTTACCAAGCATTAAAGACATTTTTTTTTTGTAAAATGTTTTCTTTTGTATTTTGTTTTAACTTTATGTTTGAGCTAATAACTGTGTATTTAAAATATAATTTCAACGTAATTTTGAGGTAACCGATCAGGTAACCCACGGGTTACGCATATATATAATTCACATAACTGAACAATTGGTTACCTAGGTAAAAACCATGTGAACTGACTTCCGGTTACCTCAGATTTCGAAATATTGTCCCCTGTGTTGATTATAATATTATTGTATTCTTGTAAAATGCTACAAACAGGCCTTAATATAGGCTTTAATCTAATCCCAAAACTGTTTATTTATGTGGTAATATACAGGTCTTTGAGAATTGAAAAATTCAGATAAATCATGTCGTTTTTATAATGAACGTGCAAATTATGTCATAAATTCAATGTGTGAACGAAAAATGGGTTATGCAAAGTATACATACGCGAGCAACACGGTCTTGCAATTTTCAGAGGCCTAATATGTTTCAACCAAATTTTAAAAAAATGGGTGTATATACCATATTTGTCTTCATATTTGTGTTAGTTTACCTAGCATTTTATTATTTTGCTAATTTCGTGTGTCTCTCCATTTCTGTTTTTGCAGACCACCTGGGCTGACCTTTCACCGACCCACGGCCGAACCCGCAACATCATGAACGACTGTCTGACCAGTCACGTGCTCAACGACAATCACATCGGTCAAAAAACGGCCAATGACAATGCAAAAACATCGTCCACGTCCCTGTCTAGCGAGGTGGTGGACAACCGGGTGACCCTCGAAAATGGGCCCGTCATAAAACTGAGTATCACCGCGGGCCAAAAACCCCACGACCGACACGCCACGACCCTGCCGAAACGGTCCACGAGAAAAATAAAGCATTACGCGACATGGAAGGATCTCTCGCCAACGAAAGACAAGTGTGGGGGTTTCGATAGCAAGATGAGTTGTAGCTGTGGTAGCACCCCGCGGGACGGACAGGCGAGGGAGCTGGTCACGTGGAAAGATGTATCTCCACCAATCTCGCCTACGCTAGGGGTCAAAGATGGAACATCGGAAAACAAATTGTCGGAGGGGTCGTGTGTTGTAAAACGGTCGCCCGAACGAAGGGGAAGGCAGAGGCGCAAGCCCGAGAGCGGTTACTACTCCAATGATGTTCAAGGGGAGAGTCGTGAAGGTACCGATTCATCGTTGTCGGGAAGTGACATAGCCAACGCAAAATCGGGAATGGCTTCGTCGCCGGAAGACGCTTGTAATGAATACTTCTACGACGAAGACTTCATAGTTCAGTTCGATACGAATATCCGCGATGGTTCCGTACCGCCGGAGTTGTCCGACCATGAGCTGAACTCTCTACCTTTCCCGCACTCCCTGACAGGAAGTTACACGAGATTCGGTCCGCTGCAGGATTCGTTCAACCAAGCCAATGTGTTTCTGGGACAGTACGAGTCGGAGCTGTCGGGTAGTCGAACCTCCATGGAGATATCGTCCAGCGAGCGTGAGATGATGTGCTCGAGTGACATGCTCGACTTCAGCAATGATCCTCTCTTTACCCCAACCCCAACCAGCGACGGTCTCACGCAACACTTTTCCGTGGACAGTCTCGGACACGGAGGTGGGTTAGAAAACAGTAGGGGCTCAGCTGATCTCGGCGTTGTGGTCAACTGTTGTCCGAAGAAAGAGGAATACTTCTTGTCATTCGACACGTCGCAGGGACGATCCTCCGCCTCGGTAAGCGAACATTCATACTCATCGCAGACAACGTCGTCTCAGGAGGAACCGCAGACGGAAATCATTTTGACGGGAAGCGGATCGACGACCGAGGACAACGAAGAAGTGTGTTCGAGCAGTTTCCATTTCTGTCACACGAAGTACGCCTCACAGAACGGAGTTACCCGCCACTGTCGACTGGCAGGTCAGAGGTCGCACATACCGCACCGAGGCCGGGCCAGCTCCATGGGTGCTCTGCCGGAACGATCGCTGGAGAAGTCATCGACGACACTAAGTGATGTGGAGAAGGGTCAGAGGTGCTTCTCGAGAAACAGCCGGTCGTTGGACAGGAGTGGGATGTCCTCTCAGAGCAGGTCTAGCTCCTCGTACAAACGGTCCTGTGGGTCGGCCGCGGACCTGCACTACTCAGATGAAGTCAACGCTACTCAGAAGCATAACCTAACGTCATGGAAACGGGTGAAGAATCTTCAGAAATTTGGCATCTTGGAAAACATGTTGAACAACGAACTGTACAACAGTCTTCCCGATGTGGTAGACGAGGACGCTCACAACAAACGCGTGAGGAAGAGATTCAACGAGGATCTGCAGTCGATGGCCGATAGTTTTCACAACAAGCGACACTCGGCCTCGCTGCTGGAGATGTATCAGAGGATGAAGAGCAACTCCAACCCTGTGTCTCCCAACACAATGAACACGGTCGAGTGCATTCTCTTTCCTCAGAACAGGATGTCGGATGACGAGAAGCTGTGTGTGTCGCGGTCGGGACTCGACACGTGCTGCGATTCCGAAGACTGCTGCTGTGGTAAACGGGGACTGAAGCTGGAGCTCGGTCTGAAGCAGGAAGCCAACGGTCATAGAGTTGGCGCAACCTCGTCGTCATGGTTACGAACTTTGTCGCCATCGCGGAAAGCGTGGAGCAGTAAATCGACGTCGGTTTCCCCGGATACGCTCGTCCTATGGCACGGGACGAAAAACTTTGCGGCTCAGTTTCCACCGAAGACCAAAGACTGTGGAATTCAGACTTCAGAGGTTGATGATGATGAAATGACGACGGTGTTGTTAGATCATTCGGTGCAGACGTCACCGAACTCCCCTCAGCATGATTTCCTGTCTGTTTTTAACGATGTCTGTGGACACCAGTCGCGCACACCACACAAGACTGAGCCGGTGAATCGGAGGCGGGAGTGCGTTTCGGAATACCGCGAACGGAACGTGCTGCCTGCTGCTTCCAACGTGAAAAGATCGAAAAGTCTGTCACCGTCGAGAATGGGCTTCAATTCATTTTACACATACCAGTCACTGCCGGACTTGAGTTTCCTGTCGTCAACTCGCTTCGAAGAAGACTTCTCTCCCCAGTCGTCGCTGTTTGACCCTGTGAAAATTCCCATAATCCTCACGCCTGTAGTCGACGATAGCAAGCAGACTCAGTCACGGGACGGCTCCTGTGCCTCCTGCTCCTGCCAGAAGGAAAAGAAGTGTCGGGCGAGTTTGAACCGACCGCACGAACTGGTCTCCAGCAGCAGTGGCTTCAGCACAAGCTCGTCATCGGGGATCGATCCCGGATACTGTGACACGCGGCGGTGCTGTACCTCACTGGCGGCCGATCTCGAACGACTTCTTTTTCTTCCTCCACATCTTGAGAGCAATCCAAAGTTTTCTGGAGCCCAGCACAAATGTGGCATACCATCGAGCAGAAGTGAAGGCTTCAGACCGAAACCCATCCGAATCCACCAGAGGGCAGCACCGTCATTTGCTGTCATGAGAAATGAACATGATTGCTGCAGGTGTGAAAACTGCTGTAGCAGACATGAGAGCGATGAAGCTGGCAGTTGTCATAGTGAGAGTGGCAGACGCGAATATGAGATTAGCAGACATGAATGTGAGATAAGCAGACGTGAATGTGAGATTAGCAGACGCAGTAGCCACGAAGCCGAGATGTGTCGAAGGGAGATGCAGTCAGGGAGACGGTTGAGCAACAGTACCTCGTCATCCTTGAGTTCGTTCCACCTGGACGGTCTCTACGCCCTGAAGGAAGCCAGCCCCACCACCGAGACCGCCGACAGTGGCCCCGATCACCGTCTGGTACGACAGCACAGCGAAACCTACCTCGACGAATTAAAACACAACTTCCACGATCTGGAGACGGACCCTGATGCCGCCGCCGACAGCCTCATTCATCAGATTTATCAGCAGTTGTCGCGGGATCGGAAACCATTGAAGTCGTGTCTACGGAAGAAGAGAGATTTCAAGGCTAGATCCCTGTCCATCCCAGATAACTTCAACGTCAGCGGTGAACCGAAACCTCCCAAGAAGCCCAGTCGGTATTCCATAGCGTGTGACGGGGTCTTCCCCCAGCTGGTCAGTGACGAACATTTTGAAAACGCCAATATACAGTTACCTCCCCCTGAGCAGCGAGAAGAACAGATATTTCCCATCAATGAGGCTGTTATGGTGGCCTCCAGTAGTAGTAGTTCGTTTGAAGAAGGAAACTTCGCCAAGAAGAGCGTCAGTTTTGCATCGGAGGTGTCGTTTCATTCACCGCAGTACAGCCCGAAACATGTGACCAAGCCACCTCGCCTCATCTCGCAGACTGTGTCCTCGATTGACCTCCAGGATGAGACCTTGACCTTGGAAATCATTGAACCGCAAGGTAAGGGATTTTGTATTGATTTGTTATGTTTTTCATGTTCTAAAATGTGCCCGCAAAAATTGTATTTATATCGATTTGCATTTGTATTTGCATCCTTCTGGGGGGTGGGGGGTTGTAATTCGAATACAAAATTCAGTTTGCTTTTTTTCTCTCTTTTCTATTTTCTTCTGCTGAATACATGTAGGTGCTTTCAGCAATTTTCAAAAGTTTTATGTTTGTTATTATGAACTAGTATTTGAAAAATTACTTTCCAACATGTGATACACATCAACATGTTGTATTTCCAAATTTCTAATTATGAGACTGATTTCTAGCATTGCTTTGCACTTTTTACAATTTGCTTCCATATTACAACTTGAGAAGCTAATTAATGAGAAGTTCTTTTGCAAAATGTGATATATTCGCTTGCATCAATTTGAGAAAGACGTTATGTTGCTGTAACATGAAGTACAATGTACAAGTAGTGTGTATCACATGAAACAGTTTAAAATCTTATTCCGTGGTCATACATGTAGATCACGTTTTGATGGAAATTCTATTGACATTTGTCGTATTGCTGAATTGTACTAACATTAGTACACCTTGACTGCTAACTCATACATTTGGAAATTAGCATACAGAGAGGTTATTACCAGTGTTTTTCGGTATCGTCAATATCATATATTAGGAATAAAAATTGTATTATGCGAGCATAATACATTATTTTTATTCCTAATATATGATATTGACGATACCGAAATACACGAGGTTAATAATCTCTTTATCATATAATCTCAAGCTTAATACAACGTGTTTTTGTAAACTGTACGCACAACTTTAATTCCAGTCCGCCAAAATATTCAGATGACGTAAGAATATGTGGCGCGGTGTATTTTTGAATGGAAGTGACGTCAAACTCGAATGACGTCATTTTGGATGTCCTTACATCAAAACAAAGTAGGGTGTAACAGGTTTTTGGGGTTTTTTAACGCTGGACAACTTTCAGTGTTAAATTGCCATTGAAATGTTTTTATTCGATGACTATGAATGCATACGTCAATTATGGAGTGTCACAAGTACGTTTGCTTAAATGTTAATAAACCTAGTGCCGTGACCTCGATTAATTTACATCTAATTTGCAAAGTTATCAAATTCTTAAAGTATGTGATCTTAAAAATATCACATACTTTGATTGCACTGAAAATGTAAGATATTATATGATAAATTGTTGTATATTACATTTTGGAAATGAAGTTTCAAATATAGCTTCCCATTCCACAAATTAACTTGATAGTTAAAATGTTACATTCATGAATGTGCGTATTAGAATAGATTATTAATTTTATATGCTTACATGTATGTATTATTTTCTGATAGATGATGACCCTGCTGAGCTTAACACTTTGATGAACGTATCTCCTCAGTCATCAGCCGAGTTCATGGGAAACTTGATAGAACAAGACCTCACAACAGAGACCGCAAGAAAGAGAAGTACATCCTTCCGTTTTGTTTAAATACGTCTTTTCTAAGCTTACCCATACTTTGTGTGATTCTGGTGATGTCTTTATGTTTTCAATCTGACCGCAAAAACTGCAAGAAAAAAGAAATAGGTCACTGCGACCTACTTTTGATGGATATATCATTTACCTCATTGGTATTCTTCTTTTTATATTTCTCCACTGTTAGCCATATTTTGTCGTCTCTGTGTTTTGAATCTGACTTGGGTCGAACAATTCAGATTCTTCTTGAGTTCATATAATTCTAACCGATTGTGTAATCGAAAGTTGATCAGTTGTGGTGCAAACAAAAATTTATAACTGATGATTGATGATGAAATTCCAACCGATTCCCATCACTAATTCTGTGTGTGACAATGTAGAATATTTTGAGAAGAATAATGATTAGCTTTCTGGCACGGGATAAACGTTTGAGAAAAACGTTGATGTGGTACACATTTATAACTTACTCACATATTTTTACTTAAAAATGTTTTAGAAATACAAAATAATGTTCATAAGTGAATTGGTAAGTATTATTTTTGTGCGGTTTTTTTTTCTCTCAAATTTTTATGTTATTTTAGATCAGTTAATGTTGATTAAAATTAGGCAAATTTTTTTTACATTTATGTTCGTTACTTTCGTGTATTTGTGGCCAGATGTCCGTTATTTATGGTCATATTTCCCCAGTTACACTGTGTTTTTCTGACCAGAATTTTATTTTTTTAAACTAACTATGTACGAATCATATCCCAATATTTTATGATTTTTTTTTGTTGGTAAATCGGTCAAATTCATTATCATATTAGCAGGGCCGTACCCTGATCAAAATCATAGGTGGGAGGGGGGCACTACTTTTTATAAACAAATGAAACACTATACAAATTAACCCTGAGATGTGTATGCTATTTTCTTGAGTAAAAAAAACACCCCAAGATAGTGAGATTCTTAGGGGGGCAACTCGGAGGGTAAGACCCTGAATAGCTGTCACAATCAACTATCAATTCCTGAATAGGACTGCAAGGTTCTGCCATTGGTGTCAAGTGAAAATACTCTCCAAAACCCCCCACTTTTTCAGTTTGTTCAAAAACAAAAAACTAAAGTGACCATTATCAAGATTAGTCTCGATCGAGTGTTCTACTATTATTACTTCCAGTCAGTGCCGTGTGCAAAATGGCGAGAAATATTAATGAATTAATGTACTGCATGCGGTATACAGTGTTAGGGTTATAGCTCTGCTACTCGCCAATTACTAATTTTAAGAACAACTGGCAAATTGTATTTTAATTTGGCGAAAAACAAATTGTATAATAATTGATAATTTATTTGGAAATCGCTCTCAGTTTTGTAATTTTTAATGTAATTTGGTGGAAAAAAATCTGATAACCCAGAGCTAGGCCAGAGTTGGGCAAGATATCTCATCTACAGTAGTCGGAAGGAAGGAAGAAGGAAGGAAATGTTTTATTTAACGACACACTCAACACATTTTATTTACGGTTATATGGCGTCAGAATATTAAATAATGTTATGATAATGTGTGTGTGTTTTCTCCAGGTATTCTTCTCTGTGTGACGCAGGCAGCTGAATCTCTAGTGGAGCATTTCGCCCGAGCTCGGGATCCTTTCGACAAGGCAAGTAGAAATAATATAATTCATAATACATATAGACACAAACACGAATTGTAAGTAGAGAATTTGTCATGAATGTTTTTTAACCCCTTGAACCCGACACACCCCTTGAGAAGACACGTGTGTCAGAGACCCGACGCGCCGGTATAGCGGCTTGAAGACACGTGTGTCAGAGACCCGACGTGCCGGTATAGCGGCTTGAAGACACGTGTGTCAGAGACCCGACGCGCCGGTATAGCGGCTGGAAGACACGTGTATACCGGCTTGAAGACACGTGTGTCCGAGACCCGACGTGCCGTTATACCGGCTTGAAGACACATGTGTCTGAGACCCGACGACGCGCCGGTATACCGGCTGGAAGACACGTGTGTCGGAGACCCGACGACGCGCCGGTATACCGGCTTGAAGACACGTGTGTCAGAGACCCGACGTGCCGGTATACCGGCTTGAAGACACGTGTGTCGGAGACCCGACGCGCCGGTATACCGGCTTGAAGACACGTGTGTCAGAGACCGGCTTGAAGACACGTGTGTCGGAGACCCGACGACGCGCCGGTATACCGGCTTGAAGACACGTGTGTCGGAGACCCGACGACGCGCCGGTATACCGGCTTGAAGACACATGTGTCGGAGACCCGACACGCCGGTATAGCGGCTTGAAGACACGTGTGTCAGAGACCCGACGCGCCGGTATAGCAGCTTCCACGTGGTCTTGTTTTGTTTTGCTCCTCACTTAGCAACGATCAGCAATCAGCTATTTTTTTTACATCTATCATATGGCTGACAAATTGAATATTAGAGTTCCGGTTCCTAAAGCTACAGAAAAGTTGATTTTGTTACGTTGGGGCATAAATATGAGTCGTACATTTAGTACAAGTGAAGTTGTAAAGTTGATCGAAGCTAGTGATGAATAAGGTGAGGACTTAGACAATGACAGCTATGAATATTTGGATGATTTTGAATGAGAAAGTGAACCTGAACATGTTTCAAATGATATGTCTATGGGTACACATTTCATCGCCGACTCAGACGATCCAGACATTGGGAGTCCAGTGTATCCATTCCCGTATGTAATGGGAGGTCTGGGTTGAAAGGGTTAATATGGAAAATATCAACCTTGTCTAGTTAATCGGTATCTGTCGAGACACTGCGAAGTAGTAGATTCTGTTTATCCTATAACACTTCTAAAATAACATTTTTATTCGATATTTAGTAAATCAAAGTTATGAAGTGGCCTCACCAATAATTTGACGTCACACACTTTAAGTAAACCTCATCAAAACATTATGGTCAGGTGTACAGGTCTTGTTGGCTGAAAACAAATGACTCGTTGACAACACAATGTCATTAACCGAGTTAATAACATTTGGTAAATATCAAAAGGGTTTATGACATGGATATTATGGCTAAGTTATGGAATAAATAGACAATACTACATGAGTGTCTGTTAAAGACATATTGTCACAGACTACTGACCTATTTAATGGTCTAACAAAGTATTACCTGAACAAATATAATTTGATTTGTCCCTAAACGTACTATATTCAACCATCTTCATAACCACCATACTCCATTAATTGAATTATGGCAATGGTCCATAATTCAAAATCTAAAATTGCCGAGAGGGATGACATGGATTTCACTCCACTATGGTTCAGTTAAGGTGATGCGATAGCTAGATTTGGTTCCCAACAATTAATGTAATTTTCATTTATTATTATTATTATTAGAGAAAAAAAAAAAAAAAAAAAAAAAAAAAATTATTAGAGAAATAAGGTCCTTAAATCTGTGACAGTATGCCTTTAAATACCATTTAACTTATAACAAGTTGTATCGAAACATATTAACTAGCAACAGCAAGTTTGATACATGTTTAAACAAGTTGTAAGGTAAATGGTATCTAACAGACACAAATGTATTATAGTTCTTACATATTCTCAAAAACCAGGCCTGGTGCATATAAAATGTTTAGAGTCTAGATTCGAGACTCTAATAGAGTCTGAGATACCAATGTCATGACAACGCCATACAGATTGTATGTGTGTGACGTCATTAGAGATTGAGTCTGGACCAGGTGTAAAGCAAATCTAAACTTCTTTCCCAACAAACATGGCTATCGAGGGGTCTGAAAAGGGAAGCAACTCTCATTAAACTTTAAAAGTTTATTCATATTGAGATCAGTTTCTCACAAACTATAAGTCCTAAGTCAATGAAACTTGGTTTACAGTTGTTTTTCGTGTGCATTTTCAGGGCTCCTCAACAATGGCAAAATATATATATACCTGGTGTACACTACCTGCCAATAATTAACATTTGCACATTTGAAATATGTCTACATAGAGCAAAATAGCCTTTCAGTATTGTTTATTTGTCACTTTTGAAAAAATTGTCATAGGCAGGCTCATAATAGCCATTGGTGGGACGCTTCACCCACATCAATTTTGTTTTAAAAATAAAATATGACATAAATTGCCAAAAAGGTTTTTTTAAAAGCTTAGGAACACAGTATCATGAAATAGATAAATTTAACAAAGTACCCAAATTGAAAAATTACTACTAATATTGTGTGAGTGTGTGTGTGTGTGTGGGGGGGGGGGGGGGGGGGTAAGCCTTAAACTGCAATACATGTACACTTTATGCTAATAAAGGTTCTTAATTGTTTCTTTGTTTTTTGAGGTTTGATGAGTTCCCATTCATAAGTAAATGAATAATGCTGTTAATTGTTGTAATATCGCGGTAACATGGATTATTTTTTATAACTTAGGTGGTTTTAGTGGAAACAATTAGTTTAAAAGTTTAATAGGTACAGTAACTTTATTCTAAACTGATAAAAATTATTTGCATATTTTTCTAAACAAACTATAAAGCATGCCCATTGAGCCTATCTGTTGTATAAATTTACAAATTGACTAAACATGATCTCAGTATGAAAAATGGGCAAGTGAATTTTTCACCATGGCCAGTGAATTTTCAAATCCACTGGCCCTATGGCAAGTGAATTTTAAAAATATTCTAGAACCCCTGTATTAACCAATATATCTTTTTGACTTGGCAAGACGATTGATACGGTGTGGTTGCAAACAAACTTTATTCTGTCAAGGCAGTCCTGGGAGATTGGCAGTCATCCTACAGGCGATGCAGGAAGGATGAAGTAGTCTTGTGCCGTGCCCACATCGGTCATACATATTTGACGCATTCATTTATTTTAAAGAAGGACCCTCCCCCCTCTGTGTGAACATTGTCAGTGTACACTGACTGTGCACCACATTTTGGTGTCGTGTGATCATCTCAAGCCGATGAGAAATGATATATTTGGCAACAGAAATGTTTTGGAATCTTTTAAATTCCATCCAGAATTAATTGTAAAATTTTTAAAACACTTTGAGTTCTATACAAAGTTTTAAAATATACTTACCTTGATTTTATGTATTGTATTATACTTTTCACCCACAGTTCCTTACACTGTGGTTTTACATAAATATATATAAATATTATTTTCATATACTTACCATTTGTGACACCCAATAGCCGATGTGTATTTTTGTGCTGGGGTGTCGTTAAATATTCATTCATTCATTTTGTTATCCGTTAGTTACACAGGATTCTTGTTTTACAAATTTCACACATTTTTAGTAATATTTTGTCACTGTGATATTTCAGCTACGACTAGGGAGTTCAGCTGAGAATCCGACTGTTGCGACGCTGGTCGTGACTCGGCTGTGTCCCGCGCTCGAGATGGTTATAGAGGAAGGAATGAAGGCCTACCTGATGGGCTTCCACGTATTCGGCAAGATCCACATCACGCCCTGGAGGGTGGCGGAGATGTCATCAGAACTGGGTAACTACGTTTGTATAGGTTACAGTCTGTGAAAGCAGACATTTGATTAAGTTGACTGTATAAGATTTGATGGGCTTCCACGTGTTAGGCAAGATCCACATCACGCCCTGGAGGGTGGCTGAGAAGTCATCAGAACTGGGTAACTACGTTTGTATAGGTTACGATCAGTGAAATCAGACATTTGATTAAGTTGACTATAGGGCGTTTAGGAAGGAATGAAGGCCTACCTGATGGGTTTTCACGTGTTTGGCAAGATCCACGTCACGCCCTGGAGGGTGGCCGAGATGTCATCAGAACTAGGTAACTACGTTTATATAACTTACAATCGGTGAAATCAGACATTTGATCAAGTTGACTATAGGGTGTTTAGAAAGGAATGAAGGCCTACCTGATGGGCTTCCACGTGTTAGGCAAGATCCACATCACACCCTGGAGGGTGGCGGAGATGTCATCAGAACTGGGTAACTACGTTTGTATAGGTTACAGTCTGTGAAAGCAGACATTTGATTAAGTTGACTGTATAAGATTTGATGGGCTTCCACGTGTTTGGCAAGATCCACATCATGCCCTGGAGGGTGGCTGAGAAGTCATCAGAACTAGGTAACTACGTTTGTATAGGTTACGGTCGGTGAAATCAGACATATGGGTGTTCAGTAGTTACTTCTGGCTTTGTTAAGAGGCAGTTGTAACCACCTACTGTGCACCCATACTACCGGCGGTCGTTAGTTACTGCCAGTGGTCAGACCAGCTTTATTAGCAGCAGAGGACAAGGATGCCAGGTGGGTGCAGGGAAGTACACAGAGACTGCACCCGTGGAGGAAGTTGAGACATGTAGGCGATGGTGTGGACAGCTCAGAAGACAGAGTCGGAGGAAACTAACAGAAAGGGTCGAAACAGATTAAAATTGAAATTGGAAAGTTTTTTATATTAAGATAATGAGAATGGTAGGCAGAGGGTGATAGATGAGAAAGATGAATGAATGTGTGAGCCAGTTTTGACGTGATTTTTTGCTACTGTTAGATCCACATACATATTGTCTTGTTATAACTATTATAATAAATATTTTTGTTGTTGTTAGGTCCTTATACACGAGCTGTCAATGAACTGGTCAGAAAGCTGAAGTTGAGGTCGTCATTGGGTACGAACAAACAGAAATTCTTCGCCTTCATAGTGGGACTAGCAAAGTAAGTGAAAAAAATATAAAAGTTACTTTATTGAATGTTGCGATTATTTTTGGCCATACAATAACTTGAATAAGCTATTCTTTTTTATGAGATCTTTTATATGCACCATCCCATAGATACATACATGGTCTTTATTACACCAGTTGTGGAGCACTGGCTGGAATGAGATAAATCTCAATGGGCCCAAGATCAACTATGCATCAGGCGAGCACTTTACCACTGGGCTATGCCACTTTACCACTGGGCTATGCCACTTTACCACTGGGATAAGCCACTTTACCACTGGGATAAGCCACTTTACCACTGGGCTATGCCACTTTACCACTGGGCTCTGCCACTTTACCACTGGGGCTCTGCCACTTTACCACTGGGGCTCTGCCACTTTACCACTGGGCTATGCCGCTTTACCACTGGGCTATGCCGCTTTACATCTGGACTATGCCGCTTTACCACTGGGCTACCCACTTTACCACTGGGCTATGCCGCGTTACCACTGGGCTACGCCGCTTTACCACTGGGCTACGCCGCTTTACCACTGGGCTACGTCGCGTTACCACTGGGCTACGCCGCGTTACCACTGGGCTACGCCGCGTTACCACTGGGCTACGCCGCGTTACCACTGGGCTACGCCGCGTTACCACTGGGCTACGCCGCTTTACCACTGCGCTATGCCACGTTACCACTGGGCTATGCCACTTCACCACTGCGCTATGCCATGTTACCACTGGGCTATGCCACGTTACCACTGGGCTATGCCGCATTACCACTGCGCTATGCCGCGTTACCACTGGGCTATGCCGCGTTACCACTGGGCTATACCGCGTTACCACTGGGCTATACCACTTTGCCACTGGGCTATACCACTTTACCACTGCGCTATGCCGCGTTACCACTGGGCTATACCACTTTACCACTGGGCTATGCCACGTTACCACTGGGCTATACCACTTTACCACTGGGCTATGCCACGTTACCACTGGGCTATACCACTTTATTGTCCACATGATTCAACATAACGAGTTAATAATAATGATACGAAGCACTAGTGTCTCGACAAGGACTTGAGTACTCGAGCACGGGCCAAGTCTAGCAAGACTTGAGTCCGCTCACAAGACTTGAGTCCGCTCACAGAACTTGAGTCCGCTCACAAGACTTGAGTCCGCTCACAAGACTTGAGTCCGCTCACAAGACTTGAGTCCGCTCACAGAACTTGAGTCCGCTCACAAGACTTGAGTCCGCTCACAAGACTTGAGTCCGCTCACAGAACTTGAGTCCGCTCACAAGACTTGAGTCCGCTCACAAGACTTGAGTCCGCTCACAGAACTTGAGTCCGCTCACAAGACTTGAGTCCGCTCACAAGACTTGAGTCCGCTCACAAGACTTGAGTCCGCTCACAAGACTTGAGTCCGCTCACAAGACTTGAGTCCGCTCACAAGACTTGAGTCCGCTCACAGAACTTGAGTACCCGTGCAAGAAAGAAAACAATCTCATTTAATAATATTTCTTAACGTCATTTTGCCATATGCTGGTTACATTATTGGGCTATGAGACATGAAGGGAAAACAAAAGTCGAATGTGTGGAATGCAATACAATGTCATAATTTGGCATCCATGTTCAGCGCTGGAACTAAGATGCATAATGCTATTTCATTGTATTCCTTAGTCTCATTATCATCTATTATAATTTCATTCCGGGTCAAGTTCAACCCTTGAGTACTCGAGTCCAATATTTCAGACTCCTGGAGGCCCTACGAAGCATACATGTAAAAACAAGTGTAATGAGAAAATGTTGGGATGTTGTTACTTCCCCAGTCCTAGTTCAGACTGCATGTGAAATATGATGTCATTTCACCGTCTCCTTCTAGTTGTCGTGGAAACATTTTGAGACAGCCCTTGTTATTCATAAAAAATTATTACACTTGCATGTGTGTGTCGTATTGATTTCACGAAACTTGTGTCAGGATTTAAGTATTACCCTCGCTCTCGCTTGGGCAATACAAAAATCCTGACAGTCGTTTCGTAAAAATCAGTACAACACACAAGCTTGTATAATAATCTCTATTTACCACTGGGTTACGTGTGCTCTAGTAGTGTCATTAAACAAAACAAGCTTTAACTTTCCTCTTCTTTTTTTTCCACAGCTTGCGTCTGCTGGACTTCTGGATGGGTTACGTTCGCAGTAAGAAAGACATCGTCAGCCGAGTGTACGAAGCTGATTCAATTCTGTGTCTCTCTGAAACCACTCTGAAACATCACTATGACAACATGTTGCTAGCTTTGCAGCCATTGGCTGTTTTGCCATTCCAACTGGAATTTGAAATTGTCTGCCCAAGTTCGGCTTTGGAGAGCTCCGCAGAGCCAAACCAGCTTTCCCAGAGTCTCGAATTAAAGCGACCAATCAAGCAACAGCATGAAGACCACAGTCGGGGTGAGGTTATGGAGAAAGGTCAAGGTCAGACTTCAGAGAAAGGTCATTGTCGAATGTTGAAAAGGGATCAAGGTCAAATGTCACAGAAAAATCACGGACATGTGTCAGAGAGGAAGCAAGGACAGATTTCCGAAAGAGGAAATGGGTTAGAGAAAGGTCAAGGACAAGAGGCCGAAAAGGGTCAGGGTCAGTCTTGGAGCTGGTTTGGCGGTGCTACATTCCCGAGAACAAAACGGTTACTGTCAAGTTTCAACGCAGCCAAAGCAGAAGACAAGTTGAACAACTCTGTGAAGAACGTGGAAAGTTCAAGGTTAAAACTGAACGGAATAGAAAAAGTCTTTTCACCAAAGCTCACGAAAGACTTGGAGAATATCGAAGTTAAGGAAAAGTTATCGAAGGCCGGAGAGAAACCCATCGACGGGGGACGATCCCCTGTATCATCGTTCACAAACCTCGCTCAGAAATTCCTACAGAGGACACAGAGTCAGGACGGCGTGGCACGGAATACTCTAGCAGCCGCGTCGCCCATGGCAACAAGACCAGGCAGACGCCAGTCTATGGACAGTCTCCCGTCGACCGGAATTCAGTCATCCCATGGCCAGCAGAGTCAATCGTTCAGTTTGATTTCTTTCTTCGATAAACTTCTGTTGCCTGAGAAACCGGCGAAGAATCAGAGGAGTAGCTGGATTGCTGATGCTCAGATTGCCGACGAAAACCTGTTTCAGGACGAAGCCAGAAGTGCAAGTTTGCCAGCTGAACTTGATGAAAGCTCTTCTTCAACCGAGAGCTTGAGGGGTTTAGAAATACAGGAAGACAAGGATATTGCCTGCGAAAAGCTTGAAGGTGCAACAGCTTTGAAGGTCAAGGATGTTCAAGATGGTTGCCGCAACAAGGAAAACGAAGCTGTCTATCCAGAATTTTTTCTTGAACCGAGGCTCGAGTGCGAGCGCACCATGTTGGATTTTGAGACCTCTGACAGCCCGTCGGAAGGAAGCAGCATTCAGCTGGAAGTAGACGTGAGTGACAGACTTGGCGTCTGCATAATGAAGAGGACCGATGGAAAGCTGAGTGGTTCCGAGACAAAGGACACGTTTCTGGATGAATCTTCCCAGGAGGATGAAGCTGGTGGCGGTGAAGGCTTGGCAAGCAGCCCGCCAATCAGTGAAGGTTTAACAAACAGCTCACCAATCAGTGAGGGTTTTACAAACAGCTCACCAATCAGTGAGAGCTTAGCAGACGGTCCACAAATGAGTGATGGTTTAGCAAGCAGTCAACCAATCGATGAAAGCTTAACAAGCAGTCATCCCGTGGTTGATGGTTCAACAAGCAATTCTCCAATCAGGGATGATGCAACAAGCTGTCCTCCAATCAGTGATGGTTTAACAGGTACCAATCTTGATGTGGACTCGCTGACGGGGGTGGACATCAACGCAAATTCTCCTAGCTTCCAAAACGACACCTATGCAATCGTTCTACCCAGCCCTATGAGGAAAGGGATCCAGACGGAACCACGAATGGAATTCAGAACATTTCATCCCCAACTGTCGAGCTTCAAGCCGTCTCCCAGCCATTCCAGTCAGTCAGACAAGCTGTTGCCTAGCGAAAGCCAATCAGATGAGACATCACAGAACGCAATGGTACAGAGCAGCCAATCAGAGAAGTCGATAGATGGAGATGAGAAACAGGTTGTCGAGGCTACTGATATTAGAAAGGACTCGTTTGGCATGACTTCATTCAAGTAAGAATTGTTAATGTGTTAAAAAACGTCTGTCTGTGTTTGTGTTGCTGTTCACAAATTACAAACATTTTCACAAACAGAGAAAGCTTACTCCTTTATTCTTCCTCCTAAAAGGGCACATTAAAAATGCTGATTTGAAAGGGTTATTATCATTTTTTTTTTTTAATTCCGGTTAAAAGGCCTGCACTAGCATTAGCCGGTTCCCCCTCCAGTGTTCACCCTCCAGTGTTCCCCCTCCAGTGTTCACCTGGAGAAGCAAGTGATTACTCCCATTCTCTTCCACACTGTAAAGTTGTTGGGAGGGTTTTTTTTCAATGAATTTAATTTAAAACGTGATGTGATTGTTCGCCTGGTTCACTTAAGGAGAGTGATCTTCAGCTCACCTTGACTTTGCTGAGGGCTAAGACTGCAATCGGTGTGTGTGGTTTGGAATCGTGCGGAAATGCTTGTAATTGTGACCAGGCCCTAACATGCATTTAATCTTATTAGCATGTGCACTGGTTTACGTTTATGTTATTTGTATCGTATTTAATCATGTCGCCCCCATGCACTTATGTGTCATTGTCTTACAATTGTCTTTGTGTTATATGTACGGTATTTTAGTACATTTGCTAATCAATTCACCATACATCCTGGTATTAAGCTTTTTGTACCATTAAGTTACTCATTACCAGGTACTTATAATTTCTTGTTTAAATTATTAATTCTGGCAAATGCATTGCATTTTTATTTGTCCTATGGCCATAGTTTCAGAGCTATTTTGGCACTACAATATCGTAAAACCTTGGGGGGCTATGACATCTGTTGTAGTGATGTCGTAGCCCTTGACAGTTTTACAATATCGTAAAACCTTGGGGGGCTATGACATCTGTTGTAGTGATGTCGTAGCCCATGGCGGTTTTACAATATCGTAAAACCTTGGGGGGCTATGACATCTGTTGTAGTGATGTCGTAGCCCTTGACAGTTTTACAATATCGTAAAACCTTGGGGGGCTATGACATCTGTTGTAGTGATGTCGTAGCCCTTGACAGTTTTACAATATCGTAAAACCTTGGGGGGCTATGACATCTGTTGTAGTGATGTCGTAGCCCTTGACAGTTTTACAATATCGTAAAACCTTGGGGGGCTATGACATCTGTTGTAGTGATGTCGTAGCCCTTGACAGTTTTACAATATCGTAAAACCTTGGGGGGCTATGACATCTGTTGTAGTGATGTCGTAGCCCTTGATAGTTTTACAATATCGTAGCGCTAAAATAGCTTCAGAAATATGTGGCCTGGTGTTTACCAAGTAGCATCTGGCTGGGTCAAAGTTCAAAGTGCACCTAACTTTAAATGTTGCATTAAATAACACCATGCCTGCCATTGGTGAGATATATTGTTTTCTCAGTCCAGTAAATTTATGTAATTGAATTTGAACTAGTATCAATTTATCTATTGTGCATTGTACCTCAAGAAATAGTTAAGTGACCTTAAACAAAGCAGGGATGGGACATAGCCCAGTGCTAAAGCACTCGCTTTATGCACAGTCTGCCTAGGATCGATCCCTGTCAATGGGTTCATTGGTCTATTTCTCATTACAGCCAGTGAACCACCACTTTTATATCAAAGGCTGTGGTATGTACTAGGGGTGTGACGAATACACATGGTGGCGAATACGATACATATCACGAATATGAGTTGACGAATACGAATATGTATTCACATCCATGAATGCACATTACACAAGTACAAAGGCTTTGCTAAAAGGAAAAAAAAGTATTTATTTTTAAAGTAAAACCTGATTAGTGATTACTACAAATTGTACATATTTTTAAAAATATTCTTAAGTGCTTTGCTAACAATTCACCCTTTTCCATGCGTGCAAACCGAAACCGTATATACATTGTATAATGTAGACAGAAGTTATGGATTACTGGTAAATTAATTTTATTTTGAATATCAAATATATATTTTTAAGGCCATTTTCGTTTTTGGTATCTAGTATTAATCAATTTATATAGATATTTGAATTGCTAATTTGCCACAGTTCTCGTTAAGAATTATACAAATATATTTTGCTTTGAGCTGCCATTTAAACGTTAGAATATTGGTTCAACATTATTGACGTTGCACTGCGTAGAATGCATAAATTAATGAACTACACTCGTCCGTGTCTCGTATTAGGCTGGTTGAACGAGACTATGCGACGTCATACAGTGTTTTGACAGAAGCGCAGTCAAGCTGCATGTAGAGTACCAGTCCAACGCATGGAATAAAAAAAAAAAAGGATCAGTCTATGAGTCTGACTATACGGTTGACCTAATATAAAAAAGGACAATAAAAACGATCGAATCGTTATTGCATTTTGGTTAGTATGAATTAGAAACATAAATTATACAGTAAACATTATATATAAGTATTCGTGTATTCGGTTCAGCTAGTGACGAATACGAATGCAACTACGATACAGATCGCTGTTCGGTGCACCGAATATTCGAGTATATCGTTACACCCCTAGTATGTACCCATCTGTCTGTGGGATGGTGCATATAAAAGATCTCTTGCTACTAATAGAAAAATGTAGCGGGCTTCCTCTTTAAGACTATATGTCAAAATTACCAAATGTTTCACATCCAATAGCCGATGATTAATAAATAAATTTGCTCTAGTGGTGTCGTTAAACTAAACAAACTTTAACATTTACTTTAAACATAGCATGTTGTTTATTTTTATGTTACTAACAAAATAAAACACAATATTTTTTTTATCCTAATCTTTAGTAGCACCTTAATTATTAACACTTGTTTCAATGTTTTGATTTGTATTTTGTGTGTTTAGTTTTAACACTTGTTTCAATATTTTAGTTTGTATTTTGTGTGTTAAATATTTAGTTATTTAGTATTTTGTTGATCTGCACTTGTTTGTTTATTTGTGTAGGTGTTTGTCAAGGAGACGAGTAACCATTACAATGCATGGTAACATTTTCTTTGTTTTGTTTTTAAATTTGGTTATTATCTTCACAATGTATGTTATAATTTATATAATACGTCAGTGTTTACAAACAAGCATCTGTACCAGTTTGTGTGAGGTTAAATGAAAGATAAATTGCTGTAGAGTTTAAAAAGAACTACATTATGCTACCATTTCTCTCTCTCTCTCTCTCTCTCTCTCTCTCTCTCTCTCTCTCTCTCTCTCTGTCTCTCTGTCTCTCTCTCTGTCTGTCTGTCTCTCTGTCTGTCTGTCTGTCTGTCTGTCTGTCTGTCTGTCTGTCTGTCTCTGTCTGTCTCTCTCTCTCTCTCTCTCTCTCTCTCTCTCTCTCTCTCTCTCTCTCTCTCTCTCTCTCTCTCTCTCTCTCTCTCTCTCTCTCTCTCTCTCTCTCTCTCTGTCTACTGGGCCTCAGTGGCGTCATGGTTAGGCCATCGGTCTACAGGCTGGTAGGTACTGGGTTTGGATCCCAGTCGAGGCATGGGATTTTTAATCCAGATACCGACTCCAAACCCTGAGTGAGTGCTCCGCAAGGCTCAATGGGTAGGTGTAAAACCACTTGCACTGACCAGTGATCCATAACTGGTTCAACAAAGGCCATGGTTTGTGCTATCCTGCCTGTGGGAAGCGCAAATAAAAGATCCCTTGCTGCCTGTCGTGAAAGAGTAGCCTTTGTGGTGACAGCGGGTTTCCTCTAAAAAAAAAAAACAGTGTCAGAATGACCATGTCCAATAGCCGATGATAAGATAAACAATCAATGTGCTCTAGTGGCATCGTTAAATAAAACAAACTTTACTCTACTTTACTCTCTCTCTCTCTCTCTCTCTCTCTCTCTCTCTCTCTCTCTCTCTCTCTCTCTCTGTCTCTCTGTGTCTGTGTGTGTGTGTGTGTCTCTCTCTCTCTCTCTCTCTCTCTCTCTCTCTCTCTCTCTCTCTCTCTCTCTCTCTCTCTCTCTCTCTCTCTCCTATTTTTGCTCTTCACTCCCTCCCCCTCAATCCTATCATGTTTGTTTTCACTACTTTTTAAAAATTAGTTACCTCTCATAAGCAATAAACAACTCTTTTTGTATATTGTATTTGCTATTATTAAAGGGAGATAATGTATGATTAGAGCGTTAAAATGAGATTAGTTGTGTCTTGTCTATGTTTGTTTTGAGGGTTTTTGTTTTGTTTTTTTAATCCAGTTTGTTTTGTAATTGTTTTTTATTGTTTTATTGGGGTGGGGTTTTTTAAATCTCTGTTCATTGAATATGCATACATGTGCATGCATGTTTTTTCTAAATATTTATTCAATCTTCTTTTTTTTAATTATTAAATTTAAAAAATGGTTTATTAATGCATTTTTCATAATTCTTGAGATAATATTTTCTGAATATTAATTACAATTTTTTTTTTCATCTTGCAAGCATGTAGTGGCTCTTGTAAAATTATATTTTCTGTTATTCTATTTTCATCTTACAAGAATGTAATCACTGTTGTAGCAAACATGTACAGTATTTTCTAACTACATGCATTAATTAGTTTTATTAATTTAATGTTCTATTTTCATCTTACAGACATGCATTGGCTCCTGTAACAAAAAATAATTTCAAAAAATTAATTACATTCTTCTCTTCTCATCTTACTATTCTGTATCTTCATTATCCAGGCATGCAACGACCTTTCTAACGAACAAAAAACAAAAAAACTATTTTCTAAATAATGATTACAGTTTTCTGTTTTCCTCCTACAGGCATGCAATGAACTTTCTAACAAACAGGAGACCGGCCTCGGTGGCGTCGTGGCAGGCCATCGGTCTACAGGCTGGTAGGTACTGGGTTCGGATCCCAGTCGAGGCATGGGATTTTTAATCCAGATACCGACTCCAAACCCTGAGTGAGTGCTCCGCAAGGCTCAATGGGTAGGTGTAAACCACTTGCACCGACCAGTGATCCATAACTGGTTCAACAAAGGCCATGGTTTGTGCTATCCTGCCTGTGGGAAGCGCAAATAAAAGATCCCTTGCTGCCAATCGGAAGAGTAGCCCATGTAGTGGCGACAGCGGGTTTCCTCTCAAAATCTGTGTGGTCCTTAACCATATGTCTGACGCCATATAACCGTAAATAAAATGTGTTGAGTGCGTCGTTAAATAAAACACTTCTTTCTTTCTTTCTTTCTAACAAACAGAAAACTAAATACTATTTTCTAAATATTAATTACAGTTTTCTGTTTTCCTCTTACAGGCATGCAATGACTCTTGTAGCCCATGAATCGGAAGACCCCGATGAGCTGTCATTTGACCACGGCGATTATCTGGAGGTGCTGGCTCAGCTCGATGACGATTGGCTGTTCTGTGCCAATGGGAAACGGGAAGGTCGCGTCAAGATCACGGAAGTCCGACAGATGTCCGATGAGGAGACGTTTGAGAAACTTCACGACAACTTCTACTACTGACTGTGGACTGTATGTTGCAGAGACCCCCATCTTCTGTCTCGTTTTTTCACCGGTTGACAGACTTTCGTTTCTGAGAGAACTCGGAGTGTGCAGGGCTCGACTTTAAGACTTTGGTAGCTTTGGCAATTTTAATATGTCTTAGCTGAAGGCAAAATGCTTACTTACAGCAATTTTGAGCCCGGCTACGGCAATTTTAAACCAGTAACTTTGGCAACAAATTGTTAAATCAAGACACAATTCCTTCAACTAGTGGCAATCATATTTATTCGTTGGCAAAAAACTGACATCAGTAAAGCCCCTGACCGACGGCAATTCAGTTGCCGTCGGTGAGATACACTACAACAATTGCCGTCGGTGAGACACACTACAACAATTGCCGTCGGTGAGATACACTACAACAATTGCCGTCGTCAACTACGCCAGTTGCCGTCGGTGCGGTCATTAAATTCGAGCCCTGAGTGCGACCATACCCATGATGTTTTAGAAACTTCACGACAATATCTACTACTACTGTACACATTATGTTGAAAGTTTCCCTTGTTGGTCTTGTTCTTCATTGGCTAACAGACTTTCATATTATTGACGGTCCTGCCAATTCAGTCTGAAGGGTGCCAAAAAAAAAACATTCTCATTTTAACAAATTGCACTCCTCCTCAAAAGCAATTATTTTGAGAAGTGCTATTTTCCTCTCCTTGATATCTTCAGAACTGATTTTTCACACTCCTGTTTTTATTTCAAAAACGGAAGTCTCGACTAATGTTTGTTGTGTATGTGGGTTTTTTTAATGTATTTATTATTGTTTAGTGTATCTCACTGTGCCATTTTTTCAATGAAATTTCTGTATGTAAATCATGGGACCCATTTTTCAAAGACTGCTGAAGTGTTTACATTTAAAATGAGATATTAAGTGGAGGTTTCTGGACCTCATTATGTAAGCCCTTGTTAGCAGGTATACATCATGTACCTAGAGGAATGTATTTATACATACCGTAGAATAACCCAAAGAAACACACACACACACACATATAAATTTGGTTTTCTGTAATTTATTTAAAATTGATCATTTTAAATCTTACTTTTTGTGTCCATTAAAATCAGCAATATCTTGTGAATATTTGTGTTCCAGTTTGACAGTCTATTTTAGTATTTATAGAATTAATTGTATCATGGGGTGGGGAAAAAAAGAATCTTTAATATTAAAACGCAGGGAAGCTTCTCAAAACCAGTCTCTCTCAGGCATGTGATTCTTCTGCTAATTGGCGGAATTCCGCTTTTTAAAAACATTTCATGCCCCCAGACCCCACTAGTCATCTCGTGCATTCTGCACTCGATTACGTGCGTTCGGCACGCATGTATCATTTTCAGCTTTTTTAGAAATGTTTCAATCACATGCCTGCTCACTGTAAAGTGGAATTCCCTCAAAACCTATTAAGTTTGTCACAGTCCCTTTTTAAATATCAGTACATAACCTCTCTAAACCAGATACTCCTTTAAATCAGACTTTTTATTTGCTTTATGGGTGTCCAGTTTAGAGGGGTTTACTGTATCTGCATTTCTTTTGTTGTTCAGTGTAACAGGATGCTTTTAATGTTTTAAAGTAGTAGGCTGCTTATTCAAATTAGGTGTTTTAAAGTAGAAAGGAAAGGAGAGGAAATAGTTTATTTAACGACGCACTCAACACATTTTATTTACAGGTAATATGGCGTCGGATTTTAAAGTAGAAGGCTGCTTATTCAAATTAGGTGGCAATGTAAGGAACGTTCCTAAGCGATGTAGTTAACTGTAATGAAATCTGCACAATGTAGTCAGCATGGAATTTAAAATAGCCAATGAAATTCACTACTTTCTGGCATATTTTGATAAACTTATATTGGTGGGGATATGTTGTGCAGATACTCCCCCCATCCTGGTTACGTTCACTGTTAGTGTCACAAGAAGTGCTCGTACGGTCAGTGCTCTCATATCTTAAAGTCCGAACCACATTGTTAACAACTACGATAAATTACTCTCCTACATTTAATTACTGTTGGATTTTCTGCATGTTTTGTTCAATACAGATCATGAAATTTTTTTTACATTGACATGGATTCCACATATTAGACTGAAACCATATGTTAAGATCTCCTAGGATAAAACACATACAGTTTTCTGCCGTCTGCCATTTTGCTATGTTATGTTATGCTATGCCTATGTTATCTCAGCGAAGTCAGTATTGGTGACATTGTTACAGTCTCATATGTGGAATCTGTCATTGTAATGGTTTTTTCATGATTTGTGTCAAGGTAAAATTTTGGGGGAATCTTAACCGTAATTAAAGGTAGGAGAGTAATTTATCGTAATTGTTAACAATTTGGTCCGGACTTTAATTGGATATAGGCATGAAAAAAAATGGTTTCGACTTTCGACTTGTGAACTTTTGCAGGTGTTTTGTAACATTAGACAATAACCATTTGAAAGTAAAACAAATCTGTAACAATTATAATCTTTGACAAATTGTTGTGAAGTACGGTGACTTAGTTTCAAGTGAGAAATATTTATAAGAATGAAATAATTGTTAAAATTAATAATCATATTTGATGCAAGAAAGTAGTATATTGAATTCTAATATTATGCATTAAGAAAATTGATTTTGTTGTTAAAAAGCTAATTTATGAGTGCATTTAGCTTTTTCAACTTTCTCAATTTGACAGTTATCTTTAAGAAAAGAAAAAGTGAAATTCTTTAGCTTGTATTGTTTGGGTTTTTTAAAAAGTGTATTATACATTTGTCTTAGTTTACATTAGGTTTACTTGGGGTTCAGAATTTAAATCGAAAATGCAGGTGAAATTAATAATGTGAACAATAAAAACCTTGATTTTGTTGCTAAAAAGTAAATATTTGGGTGCATTTTTGCCTTTTTGCAACATTAATCAATATTTGACGTGAATAAGTCTAATATGTGATTGGAAAAAGAAAGAAGTAAATTCTGATATTTGTTTTTAATTTTTAAGAATTATTTTCTAATTGATTGTTAACTTAAAATCAAAATATTTACCTTGCTTGTCAGGTACAATTTATTTCTTTTTGATTGTGAAATAATCTAAATAAATATTCAATGATAAGAAAAGTCAGTCGTTGCTAAAATAGAAGAATTAAATTGTGATGTTTATTTTCAACTTTTAAGAATTATTTTGTGGTTTTGCTTATTGCAAATTTTGGAATATCAAAACGTTTATCTTGTTTGATTATCAAATAAGATGAGTTTTTGGAAGTTATCATATAATCAAAATTGATTAGCATTACTAGACTACTAAAGTCAAAAAGGGCATATGTCAAAGATGTCTGCCGTTGGAATTCAGTGAGAATTATTGTTAAAATTTCACCCATCGAACAAAATTAGAACAGCAGTCTTATGTTGATTGGAGAAAATATCTCCACCATTGTTTTTAGAGCACTGCATAAATTATATATATATAACATCCGCTAGACTGGTTTATACACTTCACGGTATCAGTGATTTTAAACATTTACTAGCCACAATTAAAAAATTACTAGCCCTACTTTACTTTTAAGTTTATACAATTTTACTAAATAATAGTAATAATCAGATATGTC
The DNA here is from genome assembly GCF_016097555.1 of Gigantopelta aegis. NCBI lineage: Eukaryota > Metazoa > Mollusca > Gastropoda > Neomphalida > Peltospiridae > Gigantopelta > Gigantopelta aegis. The sequence continues at coordinate 36,356,246 of NC_054703.1, forward strand.
ACCTAAAGAGGGAGATAGAGCTTAAAAACACTAACATTGGGGAGTTGGGGGGGGGGGGGGGGGGGGGGGGGGGGGGGGGGGGTGGCAGGATATTCATATTTACAAAATAGACTTAACTGCAATATTTGACAATTTTTGTTTCACTAGCCATCAGGCATGGCAATAGAAGTTATTTACTAACCCAACATTGAATATCACTAGCCAAGGGAGTGGGGCTACCATAAGCTAGAAGCTCTGCTAGCTGTCGGGCATGGCAATAGTAGTTATTTACTAGCCCAACATTGAATATCACTAGCCATGTGAGTGGGGCTACTATAATCTAGAAGCTCTGCTAGCCATCGGGCATGGCAATAGAAGTTATTGACTAGTCCAACATTGAATATCATTAGCCATGGGAGTGGGGCTACCATAATCTAGAAGCCCTGTGGATATTGACTGTTTATAATTGTAATTAATATGTAAAATAATTGTCATTAATGTTGTGTATCTGAACATTATGCATTATCTCCCTTGTCGCTCACAAACGTACAGGGCCAAATTTACTAAGCCTGTGTTTGACTTACACACATGTAACTGACTTACACACGTGTAACTGACTTGCACACGTGTAACTGACTTGCACACGTGTAACTGACTTACACACATGTAACTGCGTACATTTACTATGCTTGAACACTGGCGTTTAAGCAAAACAGGCTTTGTAACTTCAGCCTACGGTTTTTAATCATGTATATCATATTGTAGATTTTCTGTCGGTAGTGTCTAATATTATGTCTTATAAACCATTAATGTCTTACTGTGTGTTTGAAATAAATAATGGAATGCAAAATTAGCAATTTTCTTATTGACTACATGTAAACAAAACCCTTAATTTTTATAGTTTAGTTGAATCTCATATTGTATTATATACATGTACATGTGTTTTGATTTTTGTTTTGTATTTTTCAACCAGTATTTATTTTTTTGTCTAATTGTTTCATATCACTTTGTTAAATATTCACATTTACATTGTGATGTTTTTAGTCTTGTTTATTGACTGTCAAATCTTTTGCTTTGTTTTTTATTCCATTCATTTTCATCTTTATTATGTGATAAAGTTTCTTTCATGTTTAACTACATGTGTGTTTTAAAAAAAAAAAGATATTTAAAAATCAGTTATGGCAGAAAATGTCTTTATGATGCATTGGATTTTTTAGTCCATATAAAAATATAATTTTATTGTTTTGTTCTTCAAGTAGTCTCACAACAGCAGCTAAAATACATAATCAGCTCTGTAAATGCTGAATTTAAAAAACAATAATATGTGTCAAAACAGTATCTTTACTACAAAGTGTGTCTGATATTTCATGCTATCCTGTGATATGAAGACAACACAGTTCATTTTTGTTTATAATTTTACATTGTACAATGTTCATAGAGAATGAAAAACCCAGTTCATGCATGTTTACAGTTTTACATCATAAAAATGTTCATTGAAAAGAGAATGACAGTTCATTCAATGATTGTTTATAGTTTTACTTTTACTACATATAAAATGTTTACAAGATAACATAAGTAAATACACTTCCTTGTTATTTAGTTTTACATTATATATTACAAGAGAAGAATGAAATACAGTTCATGCTTGGTTTCACCTTTACATCATAAAATATTCATAGAGAAAAGAAGACAAACGAAACATGCTTTTGATTTCATGACATAATCTGTTAATGGATTTTTAAGTAACACAACTTCAGGGGACAATATTTCAAAATGTTACGTGAATCAGTCACACGATGGTTACTTAAGTAACTTATTGTTCAGTTACACAAATTATATTTGCTTAACCAGTGAGTAAACAAACCCTAATACATATGTAGTTACTGTTATGTACTGCCGTTTACTGATATTCCTAATGTGTTTTAAACAAATTTGATTTGCAAAACTGATAGGATATTTTTCAAGTCTCCAAAACCATTTGCAAAAATGATGGGATATTTTTCAAGTCTCCAAAACCATTCTCGAAAATCTTTTATCAAAATGTTTGTAACTGTTAATTTTAAAATGTAGAGATCCATCACATGACCTATTGGCAATTCTCTTAAATTTACATTTACATTTACATAACCGATGTGCGAACAGAATAGCGGTTCATGTGAAATAGTGTTCCCTGAACTTTATTTCGTGCAATATTTTATTTCCACTTTTATTGTTTTTAACAAAGTGTTCTTTTTACTGGCTTGGTTTTATGAAAGTCTTTGTATTTTTTATTATAATCTAGTCATTTTACATTATGAAGGTTTCTTTGTATGCATGAAGAATAGTGTGTGTCCTTGGTGTAAAATTCTGACGTGACAAGTTGAATAGACATTAACCTCTAATGTACGGGAGATGCTGAGTTACTCTGTGTATTGTGCATGTCAATTAATATTTATGAGAAATGCTAGCACTAGCTCCTCTTCATTAACATTTTAAATAACTGCCTTCCATATTCCTCAATTGTTAAAATGTCGACATGACCTAAGCATGTACGGTGACGTAAACACTGCTTTCACTTCAGAAAATCAGGCTGGAGATTTTCGAAGCTATCTTAGCGCTACTATATCGTAAAACTGTTGAAAACTATAACGTCACAATGACCTTTGCCATAGCCTACGACAGACTTACGATATTGTAGCACTAAGATTGCTTTGAAAAATCTCGGCCCATTGTTTAATTTCAACTTTGCTCGACTTCTACTTCTTAAAGCATTAAAAAATGTATATAATTTTGTAAAAAAAAAAATCCTTATGGGCTTTGAATAAAAAAAAAAGTGAAGGAAAAACAATTTCTTTTAAAGTAGGTTATCCCAAAAGTGCTGGAAAGTTTACCATGTATTAAATGTTAGGTTGATTAGTTTTAAAAAATGGCAACCATAATACCAATGAATATAGATGTATACCTCTGTTGTATTTCATCGTAGTTCTTTGTGTGTGGGCTTTATTCAGTGGATCCACTTGTCACATGTATTGTATAGCAATATTTTAGGTAGTTAATGCATAATATAATTATTACTATTTATTTTTTCCTCCGAAAAAACCTAGAACATAGAACCAATATGTTGGCCATAATGCCATGTAATGTACAGACAAAAAATTAATCTGTTGTTTAGATAATATTATTTCTGTTATTTATTTGTTTCGTCACTGATTGGTTGTGCTGTTATTTTCTTGTCAGCTATTGGTTGTGCTGTTTAATTTGAACTGTATGCTTGACATGTTTGTTACAGAAATGTTTCTGTCATTAATTAACTTTAATGTTGTCCTAAAACTATTCAACATTCTATTAATGTCGGTGTGTGTCTGTGTGAATATCGGTGTCTAGTGTTTAGAACATTTGGAACTTTTACACTCCAACTTTTAAAACTTTGATGAATCATAATATTCTAGTGTTGACTCTTCCTGAATCATATTTTAATAGCAAGTTTATTTTATTTTATTTTATTTTATTTTATTTTATTTATTATTTAATAAACTATTTGAATTTCAAATGGTATTATTGAAAGCAAACTAGTCATTTGAAGAAAAAACAGAAAGAAGACAGGAAACATTATTATTATGTTTAAAAAATAATTAATAGTAATGCCATATTATTAAATTACAAAATGTGTTCTTTAGATAGTAATACTCTGAAAATGGCGTCTTATTAATTATATTGCTACAGACTGTTCAGTATCATAATCATGTAATGCATACTCTTGCATTTTATCATTAAAGATATTCATGATTCAGTAACCTAGCTTATATCATCATTTATAACTCAAAGAAGTGCAATAAACTAATTGTCTTATTTGTATAAGAATATTTTCACTTTATTGTTTTACATCGCAGAACCAAAACCAGTATTTTATTCAAATGTAATAAAACATAATTTTTCTTTATTCTCCTGTAATATTCTATGAATTGTCTCCCTTGTACTGTACTTGGTTTCTGCTGGCTGTGTCGTTGCAAAACGTTTATATTCAATTTTATTGTTATGGTATAAGTTTCATTATTTCACCCCTCAAGTACCGTATTCTTCATTTGGATTGTCTCCCTTTTGCAATATTTAGTTTTAGAATTTTACAGTTGTTGCAAAGAATTTTGTTTTAGATTTTTGTTTGTGGCTAGGTCATAATTATGTATGTTAGGTCATAATTACGTATGTCTTAAGGTCATAATTAGGTATGTCTTAAGGTCATAATTAGGTATGTCTTAAGGTCATAATTAGGTATGTCTTAAGGTCATAATTAGATATTCATAATTATGTATGTCTTAAGGTCATAATTATATATGTCTTAAGGTCATAATTACGTATATCTTAAGGTCATAATTAGGTATGTCTTATGGTCATAATTAGGTATTCATAATTATGTATGTATTAAGGTCATAATTATGTATGTCTTACGGTCATAATTAGGTATTCATAATTATGTATGTCTTAAGGTCATAATTATGTATGTTCTCTTGCCAGTCTTAGCTTTTTATTAAGCCTGTATGTGGATCAGTGGTATGTAATTTCTTGTTTCTTTATTAATATGGGTTGGCAAGAAAAACTTGCAGTTTATTATAGGTAAAAGACCAAAAAGTACCCATGTTTTGCTGTTTGTATAACTAAGTCATATTATCTTTAGACAGAAATATGCATTACTGATCAAAATGTATTACCAACAGCATTTAAAATGAGAGATTTACATTAATTTTTCTTTCCTCTTTTTTTTTTGTTTTTTTTTTTGTTTGAGATTTTGTACAGATCAAAATATATTATACCGATTTTTAAACTCGGTTACCGTAATTTGATAAAACTGTATTATAGTTTTTAGTGTGTGTTATTTACAAAAATCAAAGTTTGCGTTTTAGTATTTTTGGCATAATGACTTCAATGAGCCTTTCACCTCCCGATATGTAACAGTAGACTGTCCATTTTGTTTAGTGTTGGTTTGTCTCACTTGATGTGTAGGGGTGAAAGGTTTGACATGTGTAAGTGTTGTAAACCCTATTTGATCTCTCGATACAAAAAGCTATCATAAACATTCAGCAAATATTCTGAACATTTTTTGTTTTCCAGACAGAGTCCAGCAATACTCTCTTGTGCTCTGCTAGAACATCACCAGAATCCCCCCCCCCCCCCACCCCACCCCCTTACATCTGCATGGATGTTGTGACCGGTGTAAACATCCTATGTCATACAGAGATAGATTATTCGGCTCTGCCCCGGATTGGGCCCCTGGCCTCCAGAGGCCGAACATGCTCCAGACCTATGTGGTACATGAGCATGTTAAAGCCTGACCTGACCTGACCTGACCTGATTATTCAGCAATTCCCATGTTAGTGTTTCACCCTGAAAAATGTCCCTAATTAACTTTCGTCTAAAGCCTACCGCAGACAAAAACGTTACTTGATACTTTTTGATCAGCTCTTGGCATGTATAAGAATTTCACGGCACATGATGAGCTATGTGCTGAGTTAGTTTGCTTACTGCTGTCACATTAGCGTCATGATGATGATGTTTCATGAGCATAGAGTTTGGTGCATGTACAGACATTTCCTTTTGGTTTCCATGCTAATGCTTATGCATAGCTTCTGTACTCTGACTGCAGTGGACTTGGTTTGAGTTTGGAGTTTTCCTTCTCCTAGGAGAGTTTCCGTACTAGGATTCTGAGCCTCTCCAGCCCAGTTTTGATTTTGGAGTTTGCTTCTCCTAGACAGTTGTCTTTCTTGACTCATGTCCTCGGTCTGTCCGGTCTATATTAGTCTAGTCGCTACCCTTTGACCAGTCCAGCTTGGGTGACCCTACCAGGAGCTGATGTTCCAGCTGGCATAGCTCTCCGAGGTTCTATAAAATCTCAGAAAATGACGTCATTACGTCAAATGGGATGTCATTACGTAAAACAGGTTAAGGAAAGGATGTTGGAAACTAATTTTTTTGGTGTGTATTTAAAACTTAGTAGAAGTGTTGTTTGTAAATATAAAAATTGTTTGCTATATTTTGTGAATATATCGATGTACGACTCACAAATTTTGTATAAAATTGCTTTCACTACACCATGCGATTTTATACAGTTTGTGACCGTTATACATGAGATAAAATTCACCCAAAATGACAAACAATTCTTATATAAACACAGGACCTGATGATGCTAAGGTAAGAGAGAATCATTTGTATGATTAGCAGCAGCAATGTGAAGCTAGTGTTTTTGTGTTGAGAGATCTCGTATACCTTGCTTGACCGTGACTGTAGCACTACGCAGACAGATTGTGGCGAAGAGACGAGTTTTAGACGCCAGGAGGATGTCAGATTTGACGATTATTCAATAAAATCTCTTTTCTGTGAAACAAGTCTTTGTCGATTCATTCATTTTCTACTTTGGGGGTGGGGGGGGCAGGACGTAGCCCAGTGGTAAAATGCTTGTCTGATTGACCTAGGATTGATTCCTGTTGGGGTGGGGAGGAAACATCTCAGCACATTTCAACTACAGCTATTTGATCTTTAAAATAAGAATATTTCGACATTTGGCCGAGAAAACCTGCTGGCTGTACTAGCTAGAATGAAAAATAACCTCAATTGGGCCCCCAATGCGGATCGATCCCATTTAGAAACAGCTCACCAATCTAGATCTGTCCCCTTCCCCACCACCTGCGTCGTGGTTAGGCCATCGGTCTACAGGCTGGTAGGTACTGGGTTCAGATCCCAGTCGAGGCATGGGATTTTTAATCCAGATGCCAACTCCAAACCCTGAGAGTGCTCAGCAAGACTAAATGGGTAGGTGTAAACCACTTGCACCGACCAGTGATCCATAACTGGTTCAACAAAAGCCATGGTTTGTGCTATCCTGCCTGTGGGAAGCGCAAATAAAAGATTCCTTGCTGCTAATTGGAAAGAGTAGCCCATGTAGTGGCAACAGCGGGTTTCCTCTCAAAATGTGTGTGGGCCTTAAACCATGTGTCTGACGCCATATAAACGTAAATAAAATGTGTTGAGTGCGTCGTTAAATAAAACATTTCTTTCTTTCCTTCCCTGCCCTCACAATTTCCTGCACATGTGACTACCTATTATTGGAAATAAAACTACAAAAACAACATATTCAATAGGCAAGTCATAAATATTTCAAACACAGCTGTAGGTGACGGTACATGTCAATAAGATAATTTTACAATTGATTAAAATCATTATGTCCATGTTTTTATTGAGACTATGTCTTGGTCATAAAAAACCTTGAGGTAGCCCAGTGATAAAGCGCTTGTTTTATGCACGGTCTGTTTCAGATCGATCCCCGTCTCTTTCTCATTCTAGCTAGTGCACCACAACTGGTATATCAAAGGCTGTGGTATGTGCTGTCCTGTCTATGGGATGGAGCATATAAAAGATCTCTTGCTACTAACGGGAAAAATGTAGCGGGTTTCCTCTGTAACATTGTTAGAATTAACAAATGGTTGACATTTAGTACCTGATGATTAATACATCAATGTGCTCTAGTGGTGTCGTTAAAACAAACTAACTTGTCTGCTTGTAAATGTGGTGTCCCACCTACACAAGTAAAATCCGATTTTTATTATTTAGATACATGTATTGTAGAAAAAAGAAAGATTTTTGTTTTGTTTTCTTTAACGACACCACTAAAGCACATTGATTTATTAATCATTGGGGCATATATACATTAGCCCATGTAGCGATAAACTGGAAAAACAGTTTATCTTTTTACCTTAGAAGAAATGGCTCCTGTTTCATAATTTAAAAATGCCCCAAAGTCCACCGACGGGTATTGATCGTAAACCGACCGCACATCAGGAGAGAGCTTTACCACTGGGCTATGTCCCACCTTTGTAATGAAAGAAAGAAATGTTTTATTTTACGACGCACTCAACACATTTTATTTACGGTTATATGGTGTCAGACATATGGTTAAGGACCACACAGATTTTTAGAGGAAACCCGCTGTCACCACTTCATGGGCTACTCTTTCCGATTAGCAGCAAGGGATCTTTTATTTGCGCTTCCCACAGGCAGGATAGCACAAACCATGGCCTTTGTTGAACCAGGTATGGATCACTGGTTGGTGCAAGTGGTTTACACCTACCCATTGAGCCTTGCGGAGCACTCACTCGGTGTTTGGAGTCCGTATCTGGATTAAAAATCCCATGCCTCGACAGGGATCCAAACCCAGTACCTACCAGCCTGTAGACCGATGGCTAACCACGATGCCACCGAGACCGGTCACCAAGGCCGATAGAACCACGATTCTAAAGCCCATACTCATGTTTTAAGGAACAATAATTAAATTTCCGTTACATTCAATACAATATAACGTCATCCTATTGGTCCAGCTGTAGCAACAGGCTTTGTTAATTTCTCGATAAATGTACAAATTACGTCATCGGGGAACGTCACACCTCATTTTATATGGGCAAGTTGTCTTATTGAGCGTTATTGTTTATGGACCAAAAATAATTCAAAATGCTATACAAACTAGTAAATCTATTTTAAATTTAATTATAAGGATTGTCTGTTATTTCTTTTACGTTCATCTGGGTATGAAAAAAAAAAATCATCCCCTATGAACGTAAAAGAAATAACAGACAGTCCTTAAATGAATTTACTAGTGCATATAAACGTAGGTCATACAAGTAACATGTATGGTATGACGACCATGTTGGATCTAAAGATGGCCGTCATGAGTAAACATTTTCACTGTATATCTTGAAATCATGACAGACAGTACAGCTAGGTACAGTCCTGGGGTCTAATTCACTAAACTCTCTCGCAACTTTGTGATCTCGCAGTGCAATGCTAAAGATTTGCAAAGAGGATGCTTTGTGGTCTAGCAGAGCTTCAGAGAGCTTTGTGAATTGGCTATCTTTGCGCTACGAAATCGTAAAGCCATCGTAGGCTATGGTGGGTGTCGTGGACCGTCCTAGCCTATGACAGTTTTACGAAATCTTAGCACTAACATATCTTCGACAATCCGTAACCTGGTATGTCCCACAGCTGTCATTTTCTGTACAGAAAAGTAAAACACCAACTCGCTACTACGGATTTTATTATGCATCATAATAGTTACTGGCTGACAGACATGTTAAAACACTGCTCTATATAAACAACTAATGTGATACAGAACCCCACCAAACAGGCCCATAGAAACATTATCTGTAGGGGGTGGGGTGGGGTGGGGTGGGGTGGGGGGGTCAGGCAGAATCTTTAGTGAGGGGGCTCAATTTAAAGTGCAGGTAGGAGACACAATCTGTAGTGGGAGGGGGCACAGTCTAAAGAGGGGGACACAAGCCAGATTTTTTTTTAAATGTATAAATGACAAAAACAAACCTTTTCATTCTCAAGTAGGGGAGCACAGGTTTTTACGGGCCTGCCTGTGATTGGTCACTGTCAAATAAGGTCACTTTGAAATTGCATATTTATTGAACTGGACTACACCAATAACTAAATCAATTAACGACACACCGTGAGTCAAATTCTAACAAATAAAACACACCAATGAACAACAATATGTAAACTAAAACAAAGATAAAAATAAAAAGGAAAAATGAGAGAAATAAATGTATTGAGAGAAAAAACTTTCACCGGATTTTTAAAAAACCTTTACAAAATTATTTTCTTTACATATGTTACATTTTTTATGTACATAAATTGAGCAAGTTTGAAATTATCATAATATGACATTTATTTTTTTACATTTAATAACATTTATGTATAAAAGAACTAGGTGAATTTACGAAGCCCGTCTTTCTTAAAAAAACGCGGATGTTTATGCATCGTAACTACAGGGCTTCTAGATTATGGTAGCCCCACTCCCATGGCTAGTGGTATTCAATAATGGGCTAGTGAATAAAAACTATAGCCTTGCCCAACGGCTAGTGATTTTTTGGGGGTCAAATGTAGAATTTAAGTCCTATTTTGTAAATATGAATATCCAGCCCCCCTCTCCCACCGGAAAAAACCAACCTGGATTTTTAAGGTCTATCTCCCGCTTTAGGTGACATATCCAATTATTCCTAACAGTAAAATTGTATTTACATAAAGAAGGGCTGGTGAATTTTTAATCGTGGCTAGTAAATGTTTAAAATCATTGATCCCATAGCTAGAAGCCCTGAACTACTTGTATAACATGCATGTATGACGGAAAGAGGCTTCATACATTCATCCCAAGATGTAATCTTACTAACACACACATATATCATATAGAATGTCAGTACTTTTATACAGGTACAAGAGCAAAAAAACACACCAGAGAGAAAAGGAGGCAATTACAAAAAGTAAACTCATTATAAATATTCAAGCTGATAAAAGGACATATTTAACAATTATCAGGGACGTAATTCACACAACTCTGATAACTTTATGATCTTGCAGCGCAATCCAGAAAGACTTGCAAGTATGGTTTCCACGAGTACTAATTTATAGTGTAACATAAACCTGTGGTGAAATAAACAAATAAACAAAATATACAAAATATATTTGAAAAAAAACAACAATATTATTTGGTATCCGTTTTCTCAGCCTTAGCCTGACCAGTTAAAAATGTTTAAAACTATAAACCGTTTGCTGACTAGTTATTAATCTGCAGGTACGTAGCTCTACTACTACAATGTATGATCTTTTTTTTTTTTACATTTTTTTTTTTTTTCTCTTTAAATCATGTGCCCTCAAATTATTTTCTGGCAGAAAGCCTGAGCTGGCATTAATTTCTTAATTTGAATAGCCCAGAGAACATTTGTTTTCAAAATCTTGATAAGGGATATTTCTGGTCAAGTGAAAATTGATTAGCAACTACTGTTTAATGTTCTAAAATTGTGCATGCGAGCTCTGAAACTTATTTAGCGAATCGCAACTTGATACTGAACAAAATGTTCCCCAGTAAAATAATTTTTGTTCGTTTGTTTGTTTGCATATAAAAGATCCCTTGCTACTAATGGAAAAATGTAGTGGGTTTCCTCTCTAAGACTATATGTTAAAATTACTAAATATTTGACATCCAATAGCCGATGATTAATAAATCAATGCGCTCTAGTGGTGTCGTTAAATAAAACAAACTTTTTTTTCTAAGTGGTCATTGCCTCTTTCTCCCTATTAGTTTGAAGACTCGCCATCTACAAACTCCTTGTTTTAACTTTCGATTATATTCTGAATACTAAAATACATTTTGTACAAGATACATTAATGTACATTATTACCCACATGGTTCAACATAACCGAGTTAATAATAATCATACAAAACACACATGTAATGACGTAATTTTGGGAAGTGACATCATAACATGATGTTGCTTCTCAAGTCCTAGACTGTGCATTTGAAATATGACATCATTTCGTCATCTCCTAGTTGTGGCTGAAACATTTTGAGTTGGGTCTTGTTATTCATAAAGAAAACAACAACAATAATATGGATAAAAAAGAAATTATTACACTCGCGTGCGAGTCGTACTGATTTTATGAAACTCATGTCAGGATTTATGTATTACCCTCGGTCTCGCTTGGGCAATACAAAAATCCTGACACTCGTTTCGTAAAATCAGTACGACACACAAGCTTGTTTAATAATCTCTATTTATCAATACAGTGCATAGTGCAGATGAAAACAGTCATATATATACACCCAACTTGTCAATTTTTTCAATATCTATTACTTTATTTATTATACATGTTGGTAGAAACATATTTATTTTTAGTTTTTATTATTATTGATTTTGTTTTTTGATCAGCACACCCTATACAAGGAGAATAAACTAATTATGATTTTCAATAATAAAACAAATTAAATTAAAATTTTAACTCAGTTTACTTTAATTTTTATAAATTATATTTTAAAGTGCCACCAACACAATAAAAAAATTAATCAATTACTGAATATTGTTTTTCGTTATCATTTATTTATCAGGGCATAAGATTTTTAATACAGAAAGAGAATTTATAAAAAAAACCCCATTAATGTGTAAGATTTCTAATCTAGGGCGTAGCCAGAGAGGAAAAAATGCCGAGGCAAAACCCAAACCTGTAAAATAAATATCAGTGTCATGGGGAAAAATAAAATAAATCTGGGGTAATTCCAGATGAGGCGAGCGCCTCGTCTGCCTCATGCTGGCTATGCTATTGCTAATATAGAAAGAAAGAGAAAAAAACCCCACCAAGACACAAACAAAAAACACTACAGACTTAAAACTTGAACAGATATGTCCAACATGTAAGACACAATTGATAATGACCTTCACCCTATGCCGAGCAATTCCTCATTAACGTATAAAATTCCCAACAATAATTTAAAGGTGCAGACCGTAGTTTCAGCTCATAAAAACGGACACTAAGTTTAGTTAATCTACAAACCTGCAACACACATTTGGATAAGATTATAACCGATGGAAGCTAAAGTCTGTGATGTTTAAATGGGGAAATACCATTTGAAAATAACTACAGCTTGTCTCGATAACCATTACTTCTCAGACAAACGTACGTTTTTACAATTATAAAAAAAACATTTTGGGATATTGCACAAACCTGGATGACCAAAACCACTTCAGGTGTATGAAAATTATTATTCTAAATAATAAAATTTAAGTACTTCTAATTTAAATTATCAAAAACGGCCGTATTAGTGAAAAATATGTTGCAGTGTTTACTAACTAGTGTCTGTCACTTTAACAGATTTCTTTCTTATGACAAAAGTACATTGTTGACGAAAACAGTACAGTATACATGTACAGGGCATAAAATAACAGCCTGCGAAAAGTAAAATTTAAAGCCGTCTATTATTTAAGATGCAGAAGGCGAAATAAAAATTCACATCTATCTCGTCTGCGATTTAGCTTGTGATTCTAATCGTAATAACTGAATTCCGTAATGACGAAAAATACATCTTAGAGCTGGCCATTGGCGATGTCGGAGACTAAATCTGGGATGGGAACTAGTGCCTGGGGCCTAATTCACAAAGCTCTCTTAGGCTCTGCTAAACAACAAAGCATCCTCTTTGCAAGTCTTTTAGCACTGCAAGTGCGAGATCGCAAAGTTGCGAGAGTTTAGTGAATTAGATCCCTGAATCTTTAGTGAGAATGGGCACGTTAGTTCCCGTTCTAATCTCGGAGCTTCTGATGTTTCCTTCACGGGCTACTCTTTTCGATTAGCATCAACGGATCTTTTATATGCACCATCTCACAGCCTTGATATATCAGTCGTGGGATTGATCCCACACCGACCGGGCATTGAGCGAGTGCTGTACAACTGGGCTACGTCCCGCCCTAGTATTATATAATGCCTCACCTTGTACAGTATAGTTATCTGCTGCCCATGCTAGTATTATATAATGCCTCACCTTGTACAGTAGTTGTCTGCTCCCCATGCTAGTATTATATAATGCCTCACCTTGTACAGTATAGTTATCTGCTGCCCATGCTAGTATTATATAATGCCTCACCTTGTACAGTATAGTTATCTGCTGCCCATGCTAGTATTATATAATGCCTCACCTTGTACAGTATAGTTATCTGCTGCCCATGCTAGTATTATATAATGCCTCACCTTGTACAGTATAGTTATCTGCTGCCCATGCTAGTATTATATAATGCCTCACCGTGTACAGTATAGTTATCTGCTCAGCCACCCATGCTAGTATTATATAATGCCTCACCTTGTACAGTATAGTTATCTGCTCCCCATGCTAGTATTATATAATGCCTCACCTTGTACAGTATAGTTATCTGCTCAGCCGCCCATGCTAGTATTATATAATGCCTCACCTTGTACAGTATAGTTATCTGCTGCCCATGCTAGTATTATATAATGCCTCACCTTGTACAGTAGTTATCTGCTCCTCATGCTAGTATTATATAATGCCTCACCTTGTACAGTATAGTTATCTGCTCCCCATGCTAGTATTATATAATGCCTCACCTTGTACAGTATAGTTATCTGCTGCCCATGCTAGTATTATATAATGCCTCACCTTGTACAGTATAGTTATCTGCTGCCCATGCTAGTATTATATAATGCCTCACCTTGTACAGTATAGTTATCTGCTGGAACTATAACATTCAATCGCTGACGAGGGGTGGGATTTAGCTCAGTCGGTTGAGTGCTTGCTCGAGGTGCTTGCGTCGCAGGATCAAACCACTTCAGTGGGTCAATTCAGCGGATTGGTTTTTTTCCTCTTTCCAACCAGTGCACCACAACTGGACAAAGGCCGTGGTATGTGCTTTCCTGGGTGTGGGAAAGTGCATATAAAAAAATCCCTTGCTGCATTAGGAAAAATATAGCAGGTTTCCTCCAATGACTAAGAGTCAGAATTAATAAAACATTTGACGTCCAATAGCCGATGATTCATTAATCAATGTGTTCTAGTAGTGTCGTTGAGTGCTTGACTGAAGTTCTTGTGTCGCAAGATCAAACCACCTTGGTGGATCCATTCAACTGGGTTTTTTCTCGTTCCAACCAGTGCACCACAACTGGTCAAAGGCCGTGGTATGTGCTATCCTGTGTGGGATGGTGCATATAAAAAGATTCCTTGCTACTAATGCAGCAGGTTTCCTCTCTAAGACTGACAAGAGTTACCAAATGTTTGACATCCAATAGTCAATGATTAATCAATGTGCTCTAGTGGTGTCGTATGTTACAATGATCAAATGTTTGACATTCAGCAGTGTTGTCTGTCAAATTTAACTTTTATTGCTAAAGCACCTGCCAATGACTGATTTTCTTGAGACTCGTGTCACAAAAGCCATCTATAAAAGGACTCTTCACAGAAACTATGATGCTGTAAACTTCAAGTTTGGAAACTACTGTCGTCAGTATTGTGTATTTAATACTCAATTCATTTTATGTTTCATTCTTGGATGTACAGTGTATCAGCTATGATATTAATAAAAACAAAATCGAAGTTAATCAGATTGTGGCACCAATTTATTGCACTTGTCAGCACGACATATTGAAACATGGGTTAGAAAAAACAATGAAATAGAGAATAACTAGTTAATGACGTCAGATATTTGCTTTTTCCTGTGAAGGTAACAGGATAAAGCTGATATCCGACATCATTAACTAGTTGTTATCTTTATCCTGCAGACCATAAATATTCAGGGGAAAAAAGCTATTATTTCTGTTATTTCAGCCACATTGTACGATGACCTAGAGGTCAAATGAGCGATTCTGTAATGTAGGCTATGCGTGTGACGTCACTGTGACGTCAGAGTCATATACTACTAGTAGCAGGATACATCTATCACTTTGCTTTATCCGTCATCATATTCTGTCAATAGAAACGGTGGTTTCAGGATAAAAAAGAAACATCATGGTGTCATTTTACAGGATATTACTGTTTTTATCCATCATCATATTCTGTCAATAGAAATGGTGGTTAAAAGATAAAAAAAGAATAACATCTTACAAACAAGACATGGATGTAAAATGTCTAGATCAGCCACATTTCAAGAAAAGATCTATTACTTTTGTTACACTGAAATACATGTATGTAGGATGGGATTGCATATGGAAGGGGGGGATGGATGAGTGGTCGGTTTGGGGGTGGGGTGGGGGGTGTTAGTTTTTTTAACCTGTAGCCTGTAGCATGAAAAAAACCCTAAAAATTGTCTGATACATTTCTACAGCTCACAAATCAATTTTGTTTGTTTTTTAATGGAAAGTCTCAGATTGTTTTTTAATATACATGTACAATAAAGACCACACATTCAAATTATGCTGAGGTGTCGTTAAATAAATAATATTTTACCTTTACTTTCCCGTATCTGCTTATTGGCATTAACATATTTATATTTATTACCTCAGTGGGCATTCATAACCAGGGAAATAAATATCATAATTTCTTACTGACAAATTATCATGCATTGATGAAACACACAATATTATTGGATGATCTGACACCTACAAACCTTGTCAGTAGGCTACTACTAGTATATACAATGTATGATGTCATTATGATTAGGCAAATACACAATTATGTCACATAATTCTCTCAATTTTCATTGTTAAACTTTTTAATACAATGTTACGTTAATACAATTTAATACAGATTTCTTTAACAGAATAAATAGAACATTTGTTTTTTTTACAATTAATTGAAATTGTGAATAAAATACAGAGTTATAACAATACTCAGAATAGTGACGGTGTACAGTTGTTTACATCATTTCTATATATACATATACACATGTACATGGTTTTTAGAAGAAAAAGGCTGAGGTAACAAATAGAATAACAAACTTGGTATCAGTCATAATCAAATTATGTTCCTCATGAAAAAAAAATTTCTCTGTCATTCACTAAAGCTTACGGCATTTAAAAAGTATTTCACTAGGGTCATAAATTTTATAATAACTGGTAACTCATTTAGAGTTGGGCGTTATACCATATATATACTGTTCGGTATCGGTATCATGTCAATACAGATTTACTGTACAGAGCAAATTTCAAAATATTGAAATTTCGGTATTGAAAAATCTTATCCACCATTTAGTAAACCACTAACAATGTATCTGACGAATGCACAAAAGGTGAAAAGAAGAGAGAGATGAGGGCCGAGTGTATGGAATTTAATTTTATTTAGATGAAATTAGTGGGTGAGACTTAACTCAGGCATGCATTTAAAGCCAAGTATACCGAAAATACCACTCAATATCAGTATCGTATCAATACCATACCGAAGTAAGTCACCCCCAAAATACTGAACCTGAAATTTCAATACCGCCCAGCTCTATACTCATTTATTATCCTATGTATAATACACCATAATAAGGTATGCTCTCACATTCTTGTGTTGATGATAGTCTGAACTAGCAAAGACCACGCTGGCATTCTCCACTTTAAAGACAAACAATAGTTTTAAATGGTTTGTAAATGCATTATCACACTGATCCAACTCCATGCAGCAACAACTGTGGCCACACTGGAATGTTCCGATATCCCACAATTCCACAGCACAGGAAGTGTGATCTTGCCCTCCACTCTGCCTTGAGGTTGCACTATACCAATTAATTTCCGGCTGGGTCGAAGTTCGAGGTGTACCGAACTTTTGATAGAGAAGTTAACACCACAAGTCCTGTGATTGGTTATAAATGTGAGTGTGTTGGTTGTAAAAACAATTAGTTTCATCTGGGCTAAAAATGTATGCAATTTTATTTGATGTAGTACCACCGTGTCAAGTAGCCTTGTGCTTGGAACATGTATGGGGTACCTGTAAAAAAAAGTACTAAAATTTTGTGCGAAACTAGGGGTGTTGCAGAAACATCTGGTTATACCGAAAATGAGCCATGAAAGGTACCATTTTCTGCAGTTAATACTTTGAGGTAGGGGTTGTAGTACTGATATTTATGGGTCACAGTTTGGTTGATATATTGCATATAGTGTTTTTAAACACAAACGTTAACATGGTCGCCTATGGGATTTGAATTGGTATAGTCCAACCTTGATAGTCTCTCCGTTACTGTATCCGATACGAGTCAACGCTATTTTTACCTGTCCATGTAACTGGCTGTCACAAACGGTCACTTCTAAATGTTGAAGGTGTGGCATGTAACCCAGGGGCCTAATTTACTAAACTCCCGCTACTTTGTGATCTCGCAGTGCAATGCTAAAAGACTTGCAAAGAGGGTGCTTTGTTGTCTAATAGAGCCTCAAAGACCTTTGTAAATTGGGGCATAAGTGTAAAAGAGAGGGGGTGGGGGGGGGGGGGGGGCAGGGGATGCAACTGTCCCCCTAGTGCTGGAGCAAAACCTCAAATTCAGGCAAAAATTAAACAAATATTCAGGCAAAATGTGCTAACCTGAGACATTTTTACCATGTATTTCCATCATTCTACCCTCAAAATGAGTTGTAATCCATGTAAAAATGCGTACCGATTTGTTTGCATCCCTATATAGGTGTTTGGTGAAAATGCTAATATGAATAAATGTTGTTATCTAGATTCAGGCATTTTCTTTTAATTCGGGCCAAAGCCACCTTGCCCCCCCCCCCCCCCCCCCCACACACACACAGAGCCCATACGCCTATGCCCAGTGGTAAAGCGTTCACATAATGCACAGTCGGTCTAGGATCGATCCTCATTAGTGGACCCTTCAGCTATTTCTCATTCCAGGCAGTGCAACACAACTGGTATATCAAAGGCCATGGTATGTGATATCCTGTCTGTTGGAAGGTGTATATAAAAGATCCCTTGCTACTAATGTAGCGGGTTTCCTCTCTAAGACTATATGTCAGAATTGCCAAATGTTTGACATCCAATAGCCGATGATTAATACATCAATGCGCTCTAGTGGTGACGTTAAACAAAACAACCCAACTTTTTCTAATATGTTGAAGCTTAAAGGTTAAGTATCATAATTACAAGTGCCATATATTTTTATTTTATACCTACTCCTATAACGAGATATTCTCAACCATCTACATGTATTAAAAACAATAAAGGACAATAATAATAAAAACCCCAACAACTAGATATATAGACCGAACTAAAAACTTGCGGCTGGTTACCTATCATATGCATTTGACATTGTCATGATGATCTAAACTTAGACAGGGACCGGCACGCTGCATGAGCTACACTGGTTTTTACACTTAATTTACATTAAACATATTCATACGGTTGGGAACCAGTTAAACCGTTTGGCTATTTTCGGTTTGAACTTCTTAGTGGTTAGATTTTTATGTATTGAAAAAAAAAAGAACAAGTTTAATGTATAATTGATTGACATTGGAAATATTTTGCGTCAACCATGATGCACACAGATTTTATTTAGGAGTATTTTTGGTAACTATGTGTCAACAACGCTGGATTCCATCATCATATAAACCCTGTTAATGAATAAAAATTGCTTAAAAATAAAAGAAATCTACATAGACAAAAGTTAAAATATTAATATCTTTCTGTATTAGTATTAAAAATCTTAGCATACCACGTCATACAGCACTTTTTTTATATGGCACGCATTAAACAAACTTCTAAAACTAAATTCTGCAGATGTTTTGCATAATTAGTAACGCTTGAACATCATATATTGTAGTACTATTTGTTTTCTTTAGCATGCATCAAGCAGACATCCAAGACTGTAATAGTAACGCTTGAACATCATATATTGTAGTACTATTTGTTTTCTTTAGCATGCATCAAGCAGACATCTAAGACTGTAATCGTTAAAATTCTGTCGATTTTTTGCATAATTAATAACAGAATATAATAGTACTATTTTTTTATAGTATGCATCAAGCAAACTTCTAAAACTGTAATGGTTAAAATTCTGGTGAATAATTATTAATGCTTGAAAGTTAGTGTCAGAATGTTACATCCTACATGTGTGTGAAATGTGCACTATTGTTCCTGTTACAAATAACACGTTTCTTCTCTGCCGTTTCTTCATCATGGAGGATAACACAGCAACACACGTCAGCAGTCTCAAAGCAGGTTTACTCTTTTAGTTATTTTCGGGCGTCCTTCCCTAAAAACAGAATAAAACAAAAATGACTCAGTATGGGTATCACAAACATGATGGATGGATGGATGGATGGATGGATGGATGGATGAATGAATGAATGGGGACATTTTTAAAATTTTGTTTGACAATACCACTAGAGTACACTGACTATTAATCACTGGATGTCAAACATCTGTATGGAACTCTAGTCCTTCCCACAGAAAATGCCTTTTTTTCCTTTTTTCATACCATGGAATTTACTACAATTTATTTATTTCTGAGCCAATTGTTTTCTAAATTGCACACAAAAAAGGGAGTTTTTTATTTTATTTTCAAAACAGTTTTACTTTTTTCTTACGTCAAACAAACTGAAATTATTTACAAAAACCCATCTTTCTAGGAGGATAGGACGGACTGCAGATTAGCTTTACACATCAGTGATTAGACAGTTTCCCCTTCTTGAGATTTTGTGCAGTTTGACATTTAATTCTTGCACATTTTTCCAAAACTGGAAGTCTATAGTCCGTCCCACAGGAAATGCCTTTTTTTAAATGCTATTTACAGGGATGTGATAGGCATTTAAAAATAAAAACTGAACTGATTTTAAAAAGCAGAAACCTATATAAAGGTCTTTTTTTTTTTTTTTGTCTGTAGTAAACTTTGTGAAAATTATTTTTTAAACACAAAAAAGCTGAAATGAGATAAAAAGCTGAAACATGACATTCCTGTATTTAATTTACTACAAGTTATTGATTTCTGAGCTGCACATGGTAAACCAAATAACGGAAGAACTTACAAATGGCGTCCTCTTCCCGAACTTGGTCCAGAAGGTCACTCGTGACTTGCAGGCGTGGCCGGTTCGCTCGTCAAAACACTGGCACTCCTCAAACGGTGGCGAGTACAGGTGCAGAGTGACCGCTTTGTTAGAGTGGCTGCTGTTTTCAACTCGATGGAGTCCAATGTCATCTGGGAAACAAACGAAGGAAGGAAGGAAATGGTTTATTTAACGACGCACTCAACACATTTTATTTACGGTTATATGGCATTGGATATATGGTTAAGGACCACACAGATATTGAGAGAGGAAACCCGCTGTTACCACTTCATGGGCTACTCTTTTCGATTAGCAGCAAGGGATCTTTTATATGCACCATCCCACAGACAGGATAGCACATACCACGGCCTTTGATATACCAGTCGCGGAGCACTGGCTGAAGCGAGAAACAGCCCACTGGGCCCACTAACGAGGATCGATCCCAGACTGACCGCGCATCAAGCAAGCACTTTTACCACTGGGCTACGTCTCGCCCCTGGGAAACAAAATAAAGTAAAAAGTTTATTTTGTTTAACAACACCACTAGAGCCAATGGCCGGAGCCAAAAAAAGCCATTCTCACATAAGTTTGCAGATGATTTTTTTGGTTCGTACCCAGATGAATGTAAAAGAAATAACAGACATATTTATAATTAATTATTAAATTAGAATCATACTTGCTAAGAATAACACTAAAATTTCATAGTTTATTTTGAATTATCTAATGCTCAATAAGACAACTTGCCCATATAAAATGACGTCATCAGATATGACGTTCCCTGACGACGTAATTTTTTTTTACGTTCAGCGAAAAATTTACAAACTCCCGTTGCTACATCTGGGCCAATGGAATGACGTTATATTGTAATGAATGTAAACAGAAATTTAATTATATGTTGTTCAACATGTTTTGGTACACTGGACTTATTGTTTGCGAGAAACTGATCTAAAGTAAAACTTAAACGATAAGCTTTAACGCAAACGTTTACCCAATTGCTGCTGCCACCATCATCGGAAACGTAATATCTGTATCTTTCCTTTTTACTTTGTAAAGACGATAGACAAAACACACACACACAGACACATACACACAGAGAGAGAGAGAGAGAGAGAGAGAGAGAGAGAGAGAGAGAGAGAGAGAGAGAGAGAGAGAGAGAGAGAGAGAGAGAGAGAGAGAGGAGGAGAGAGAGAGAGAGAGAGAGAGGAGGGAGAGAGAGGGGGAAAGAGGGGGTAGGAAGGGAGAGGGGGGAGAGAGAGAGAGGAGGGTAGGAAGGGAGAGAGAGAGAGACAGACAGAGAGACAGAGATACACAGAAAGACAGATGGACAGACAGACAGAGATCGAGATCCATTGAGAGAGACCGATTGAGAGAGGGAGTCAGAGAGACAGAGATAGAGACACACACACACACAGAGAGCGACACAGACACAGAGAGAGACAGAGAGAGAAAGACCGAGACAGATGGAGAGACACACAGAGAGACCGACACACACACACACACAAACACACACACACACACACAAACCCTTACCATTGATATAAGCACATTGGTTTTTGTTGTAAACGTTTTCCGTTGTCTTCGTCATCATCGACTCGTTACTGGACTCGGTGGGCCAATCAAAGAGCTCCTCCCGGACGTTGCCATCAAGGACCTTGAGAAAGCAGTGTGAGTTGGCATGTGAGTGGATGGAGCTACCTTGCGCCTCGTTCCAGCACAGAATCATGAGGTTAAACTTTCCGTTGCCCTCATCGACCAGGTTACGGGTGTACCTGAAACACACAGAATCATGAGGTTAAACTTGCCATTGCCCTCATCGACCAGGTTACGGGTGTACCTAAAACACAGAGAATCATCAGGTTAAACTTGCCATTGCCCTCGTCAACCAGGTTACGCGTGTACCTGAAACCCAAACACAGGTCTCAGTGAAACGGAATGAAAAGTTTGTTTTGGTTAACGACACCACTAGAGCACACTGATTTATTAATCATCGGGTATTGGATGTCAAACATTTTTTAATTCTGACTCGTAGTCGTCAAAGGAAACCCGCTACATTTTTCCTATGCACTTTCCCACAGACAGGAAAGCACATACCATGGCCTTAATGAAAAAGAAAAAACAAATCAGATGAATGGATCAACCTCAAGCGAGCACTCAACCAACTGAGCTAAATCCCGCCCCTAGTTCAAGGGCCATAACCTTGAAAACTGGGTAAATATCGCTATGAAAGTCAAACTTGATCTATAATAGTACATGTCCATGAAAACTGGCTAAATATCGCTATGAAAACTGGGTAAATATTGCTATGACAGTCAAACTTGATCTATAATAGTACATGTCCATGAAAACTGGGTAAATATCGCTATGACAGTCAGACTTGATCTATAATAGTACATGTCCATGAAAACTGGGAAAATATCGCTATGACAGTCAGACTTGATCTATAATAGTACATGTCCATGAAAACTGGGTAAATATCGCTATGACAGTCAGACTTGATCTATAATAGTACATGTCCATGAAAACTGGGTAAATATCGCTATGACAGTCAGACTTGATCTATAATAGTACATGTCCATGAAAACTGGGTAAATATCGCTATGACAGTCAGACTTGATCTATAATAGTACATGTCCATGAAAACTGGGTAAATATCGCTATGACAGTCAGACTTGATCTATAATAGTACATGTCCATGAAAACTGGGTAAATATCGCTATGACAGTCAGACTTGATCTATAATAGTACATGTCCATGAAAACTGGGTAAATATCGCTATGACAGTCAGACTTGATCTATAATAGTACATGTCCATGAAAACTGGGTAAATATCGCTATGACAGTCAGACTTGATCTATAATAGTACATGTCCATGAAAACTGGGTAAATATCGCTATGACAGTCAGACTTGATCTATAATAGTACATGTCCATGAAAACTGGGTAAATATCGCTATGACAGTCAGACTTGATCTATAATAGTACATGTCCATGAAAACTGGGTAAATATCGCTATGAAAGTCAGACTTGATCTATAATAGTACATGTCCATGAAAACTGGGTAAATATCGCTATGAAAGTCAGACTTGATCTATAATAGTACATGTCCATGAAAACTGGGTAAATATCGCTATGACAGTCAGACTTGATCTATAATAGTACATGTCCATGAAAACTGGGTAAATATCGCTATGACAGTCAAACTTGATCTATAATAGTACATGTCCATGAAAACTGGGTAAATATCGCTATGACAGTCAAACTTGATCTATAATAGTACATGTCCATGAAAAGGTTACATACAAAATTTCATCTCAATATCTATATAGAGGCTCTGAGAAAAAACAAACATCCAAAAACCTACATGTGGGACAGACAAGACAGACAGAAGGATGGAGACAACCTATAGTCCCCCTCTACTACCAACAAGGCAAACCTAATATCATGCACCATCCAACAGATGGGGCAGAACATAACCCAGTTTTAAAGTGCTAGCTTCATGTACGGTCAGTCTAGGATCGATCCCCGCCGGTGGGCCCATTAGGTTATTTCTCGTCTTAGCCAGTGCACCACGACTGGTATATCAACGGTCATGGTATGTTCTCTCCTGTCTGTGACATGGTACATATAAAAGATCCCTTGCTACAAATGAAAAAATGTAGTGGGTTTCCTCTCTGTGACTGTCAAAATGACAATGTGTTTGATATCCAATAGCTGATGATGAATAAATTAATGTGCTCTAGTGGTGTCGTTAAACAGACATCCTACAGACTGACCACAAGTCAGGCAAGAGCTTTACCACTGGACTATGTCCCGCCCCAAAAGGTAGTCGAAAGATTTACCTGTTATTTACGATCCCTGTTGGTGGGCCCATTGGGCTATTTCTCGTTCCAGCCCGTGCACCAAGACTGATATATTAAAGGCCGTGGTATGTACTACCCTGTCTGTGGGATGGTGCATATAAAAGAACCCTTGCTGCTAATTGAAAAGAGTAGCCCATGAAGTGGCAACAGCAGGTTTCTTCTCTCAATAACTGTGTGGTTCTTAACCATATGTCTGACGCCATATAACCATAAATATAATGTGTTGAGTGCGTCGTTAAATAAAACATTTCTTTCTTTCTTTCCTTCTTTTTTTGTCATCCCAGACCGACCATACATCAGCCAAAGGCTTTGCCACTGGGTTATATCCCACCCCAGTAGGCAGATGAAAGATTTTTTTGTTATTTACTTCCA
The DNA here is from genome assembly GCF_016097555.1 of Gigantopelta aegis. Classification (NCBI taxonomy): domain Eukaryota; kingdom Metazoa; phylum Mollusca; class Gastropoda; order Neomphalida; family Peltospiridae; genus Gigantopelta; species Gigantopelta aegis. The sequence continues at coordinate 36,380,703 of NC_054703.1, forward strand.
CAGTGCATCTTTACTGGCGTGTAACCAAAGGTGTTTTTGGAACAGACTATAGATGTATAGTACTTTTAATGTGGGAATTTGTCAGAGGTGTGTCTAAATGGGACATCGGCATTGGCTAAGCAGAATGGCCAAGCAATCATTAACACAGTTATTTATATGATCAAAAGATAGGATTATTCAATGACACAAAGGCACTCAAAGCCACCAGTACCAGTGTTTGGGGGGCTGGGTGGGTGTGGGGGGGGTAGTGTTGGTGGTTTTATTTTGTCTTTCAAATGGGAAAACATATATTTTGGTCAAGTTTTTTTGTTTTTTTCTTGTGGCAGGGACATCAAGATAATTGGAGAGGAAACCTGCTGCATCCAGTGGCCAGTAACAGTGTTTGGGGTGGTGTTGGTGGTAATATTTTGTGTTTCAAATGGAAAAACATACAATTCAGATCAAGTTGTTGGTTTGTTTTTTGTTTTTTTTTGGGGGGGGGGTTATATTTTTTTGCGGGGGGACATATGGGCTAATCAAGATAATTGGAGAGGAAACCTGCTGCTGCCATGCCTTGGGCTATTCTTTTTCAATTAGCAGCAAGGGATCTTTTACTGGGAACATTTTGTTCAGTATTGTGTCGCAAATCACTACGCAACTTTCTGATATTAAAATATTAAACAACAGTTGCTAATTAATGTTCAGTTGAGTAGAAATGTCACTAATTAAAATTTTGAAAACAAAAATCTTCCCTGTTTTATTGTACCGACAGGACAGTACATACTACAGCCTGTTATATACCAGTTGTGGAGCACTGTCTGCAATGGAAAATAACCTGATAGGCCCACCATAACTAGGAAAGCTACTTCCCAACCCATCTTTAGTTACATACTTAGTATATGTACCATCTTTAGTTACATACTTAGTATATGTACCATCTTTAGTTACATACTTAGTATATGTACCATCTTGAGTAGTTACATACTTAGTATATGTACCATCTTTAGTTACATACTTAGTATATGTACCATCTTTAGTTACATACTTAGTATATGTACCATCTTTAGTTACATACTTAGTATATGTACCATCTTGAGTAGTTACATACTTAGTATATGTACCATCTTTAGTTACATACTTAGTATATGTACCATCTTTAGTTACATACTTAGTATATGTACCATCTTTAGTTACATACTTAGTATATGTACCATCTTGAGTAGTTACATACTTAGTATATGTACCATCTTTAGTTACATACTTAGTATATGTACCATCTTGAGTAGTTACATACTTAGTATATGTACCATCTTGAGTAGTTACATACTTAGTATATGTACCATCTTGAGTAGTTACATACTTAGTATATGTACCATCTTGAGTAGTTACATACTTAGTATATGTACCATCTTTAGTTACATACTTAGTATATGTACCATCTTGAGTAGTTACATACTTAGTATATGTACCATCTTTAGTTACATACTTAGTATATGTACCATCTTGAGTAGTTACATACTTAGTATATGTACCATCTTTAGTTACATACTTAGTATATGTACCATCTTGAGTAGTTACATACTTAGTATATGTACCATCTTGAGTAGTTACATACTTAGTATATGTACCATGTTGAGTAGTTACATACTTAGTATATGTACCATCTTGAGTAGTTACATACTTAGTATATGTACCATCTTTAGTTACATACTTAGTATATGTACCATCTTGAGTAGTTACATACTTAGTATATGTACCATCTTGAGTAGTTACATACTTAGTATATGTACCATCTTTAGTTACATACTTAGTATATGTACCATCTTGAGTAGTTACATACTTAGTATATGTACCATCTTTAGTTACATACTTAGTATATGTACCATCTTGAGTAGTTACATACTTAGTATATGTACCATCTTTAGTTACATACTTAGTATATGTACCATCTTGAGTAGTTACATACTTAGTATATGTACCATCTTGAGTAGTTACATACTTAGTATATGTACCATCTTGAGTAGTTACATACTTAGTATATGTACCATCTTTAGTTACATACTTAGTATATGTACCATCTTGAGTAGTTACATACTTAGTATATGTACCATCTTGAGTAGTTACATACTTAGTATATGTACCATCTTTAGTTACATACTTAGTATATGTACCATCTTGAGTAGTTACATACTTAGTATATGTACCATCTTTAGTTACATACTTAGTATATGTACCATCTTGAGTAGTTACATACTTAGTATATGTACCATCTTTAGTTACATACTTAGTATATGTACCATCTTGAGTAGTTACATACTTAGTATATGTACCATCTTTAGTTACATACTTAGTATATGTACCATCTTGAGTACTAGTACTTTTTTTGCTTCCAACCAGTGCACCGTAACTGATCAAAGGTATGTGCTTTCCTGTCTGTGGGAAAGTGCATATAAAAGATCCCTTTCTGCATTAGGAAAAATGTAGCAGGTTTCCTGTTGACTACGAGTCAGAATTACCAAATGTTTGACATCCAATAGACGATGATTAATAATAAATCAATGTACTTTTTTTATTGTACAGGCAGGACATACCACAGCCTTTGTTATACCAGTTGTAGAGCACTGTCTGCAAGGGGAAGTAACCCAGTGGGCCCACCAAAAGGATAGTCACTCCCCGACCCACCCCTAGTTACATATACTGATGGAAAAAACTAAAGGATCACTCAAGATAGTCACTCCCCGACCCACCCCTAGTTACATAAACTGATGGAAAAAACTAAAGGATCACTCAAGATAGTCACTCCCCGACCCACCCCTAGTTACATATACTGATGGAAAAAACTAAAGGATCACTCAGATAGTCACTCCCCGACCCACCCCTAGTTACATAAACTGATGGAAAAAACTAAAGGATCACTCAGATAGTCACTCCCCGACCCACCCCTAGTTACATAAACTGATGGAAAAAACTAAAGGATCACTCAGATAGCAACAAGAAATAATGACTGCATCAAAAATCAACTCATAGTGTCTGAAGTTGACTGGGAACATATAGGCAGCACATTCAACACTACAGACATTCAATCCCACATTACAACTTGGTATGAAATACAGACATTACTATGCTAGTTGTGAATTACATTTGGTCTACAATTCCATGTGTTCCCTTATTTCTTTCCATCAGTATACTTAGTATGTGTACAAGGGGTGGGACGTAGCCTAGTGGTGAAGTGCTCGCTTGATGCGCGGTCAATCTAGAATTCATTGGGCTATTTCTCATTCCAGCCAATGAACCATGACTGGTATACCAAAGGCTGTGGTATGTGCTATCCTGTCTTTGGAATGGTGCATATAAAAGATCCCTTGCTACTAATGGAAAAATGTAGTTTTCCTCTATAAGACTAAATATCAAAATTAACAAATGTTTGACATCCAACAGCCGATGATTAATAAATCAATGTGCTCTAGTGGTGCTGTTTAACAAAACAAACTTTTTTAGTATGTGCACCATCTTGAGTACCTTAAGTAGTCTGGTAAACATGACTTTCTGGGTTAAACAAACAAAAACTAAAGTTTTCACCATTTGTGTAGGGCAAGACATTTTACCGATAAAGGTTCAGGATGTACAAGGTTATTAGACTGTTCCACAAACCAGCCACTAGATTTAAAGGTACGGTTCCCATGTTCCATACATACAGAAAATCACAGATTTAAAAGTACAGTTTCCATGTTCCATACATACAGAAAATCACAGATTTAAAAGTACAGGTTTCCATGTTCCATACATACAGAAAATCACAGATTTAAAAGTACAGGTTTCCATGTTCCATACATACAGAAAATCATAGATTTAAAGGTACAGATTTAAAGGTACAGGTTCCCATGTTCCATACATACAGAAAATCACAGATTTAAAGGTACGGTTTCCATGTTCCATACATACAGAAAATCACAGATTTAAAAGTACAGGTTTCCATGTTCCATACATACAGAAAATCACAGATTTAAAGGTACAGGTTTCCATGTTCCATACATACAGAAAATCACAGATTTAAAAGTACAGTTTCCATGTTCCATACATACAGAAAATCATAGATTTAAAAGTACAGTTTCCATGTTCCAACATACAGAAAATCACAGTTTCAGTTTCATGTTCCATACATACAGAAAATCACAGATTTAAAAGTACAGTTTCCATGTTCCATACATACAGAAAATCATAGATTTAAAAGTACAGGTTTCCATGTTCCATACATACAGAAAATCATAGATTTAAAAGTACAGTTTCCATGTTCCATACATACAGAAAATCATAGATTTAAAGGTACAGGTTTCCATGTTCCATACATACAGAAAATCACAGATTTAAAGGTACAGATTTAAAGGTACAGGTTCCCATGCTCCATACATACAGAAAATCATAGATTTAAAGGTACAGGTTTCCATGTTCCATACATACAGAAAATCACAGATTTAAAGGTACAGATTTAAAGGTACAGGTTCCCATGCTCCATACATACAGAAAATCACAGATTTAAAAGTACGGTTTCAATGTTCCATACATACAGAAAATCATAGATTTAAAGGTACAGGTTTCCATGTTCCATACATACAGAAAATCACAGATTTAAAGGTACAGATTTAAAGGTCCAGGTTCCCATGCTCCATACATACAGAAAATCACAGATTTAAAAGTACGGTTTCCATGTTCCATACATACCAAAGAAAACCTCATAGGTTTAAAGGTGCGTGTTTTGCATACATACAGAATTATATACTGAATTCTCAGAAATATTCTCATAAGTTTATATGACACAACTAAAACACATTGATTTATTAACCATTGGCTATTGGATGTTAAACATTTAAATATTCTCACATAGTCTTCATAGAAATTTTTCTTCCAGTACTTTTCTCCATTACCAGAAAGGGAATTTTTATGTCCATTTTCCTACCAACATGTACACTGTAGTATTTTTCATCTAAGACTTCATATAAAAAAATATCAAATGTTTGACATGCAATAGCCGATTATTAATAAATTAATCTGCTCTAGTGGTGTTGTTAAACGTCATACATAAAATGCATATACAATTTACCCGTTTCTAATGAGAACATGCAATAATTTAAATTTATAAAATAGTAGTAAACAGAATTAAAGGGGAATTCCTGAGTTTGCTGCAACTTTTAATATGTTGTTGACTAACAGAGCCTTTTTAACAATTGTAATTACATATCAAATATATTTTTATGCATAAAATATTAGTGGCTCTATATTAAACGTGTTTCTGATCATTCTAATATTTTTACTAGGTTAAATTTCATTTTATTTCGTAAAATACTAATTTTTCGTACATACAAAATTATTTGAAGACATAATCTAGTTTGGTCTTCTTACAAGTATTAAGATGACCAGAAACACATTGAATATACAGACACTGATATTCTAAACAAGAAAATATATTTAAAATGCAAGTTTAATTGTAGAAATATTTTATTAGTCGGATACATGTGACAATGCAAAAAACTCAGGAATGTCCCTTTAACAGAATGTCATTTAAAAAAAAAAAAAATTGCACATTTAACACAAGATGTACTCAAGAAAAAAACAAAACCAAAACATTTTAGTTATTAGGAAACTGTGAGACTGCGCCTTTAATGAAACAGGAACCCACAACAACAAAAAATCAGTGGAAAACTACCCCAATAATAGGTTTAGCAGGTGGCCACTGAGAATACTCTGAAATAACCCACAGACTGAATATAGAGCAAGCTGTACTTTTCCCTCATCCATGTCAGCATATCGCATAATGGGTCTTTCAATGACCCATATGTGGTGTCCTGTATTATAGCAAGCTTTATAGCTTCGGGTGACCATTCATTCATTCGTGCACTACACTACAGTACAACCTCTATAAACTCAACACACACAGGAACAACGAAGAAAGGAAGGAACTGTTTTATTTAAAGACACACTCAACACACATTATTTACGGTTATATGGCGTTGGACATATGGTTAAAAGGAAGGAACGGTTTTATTTAACGACCCACTCAACACACATTATTTACAGTTATATGGCGTTGGACATATGGTTAAAAGGAAGGAACTGTTTTATTTAACGACGCACTCAACACACATTATTTACAGTTATATGGTGTTGGACATATGGTTAAAAGGAAGGAACTGTTTTATTTAACGACCCACTCAACACACATTATTTACAGTTATATGGCGTTGGACATAGGGTTAAAAGGAAGGAACTGTTTTATTTAACGACCCACTCAACACACATTATTTACGGTTATATGGCGTTGGACATAGGGTTAAAAGGAAGGAAGTTTTATTTAACGACCCACTCAACACACATTATTTACGGTTATATGGCGTTGGACATAACGACCCACTCAACACACATTATTTACAGTTATATGGCGTTGGACATATGGTTAAAAGGAAGGAACTGTTTTATTTAACGACCCACTCAACACACATTATTTACAGTTATATGGCGTTGGACATATGGTTAAAAGGAAGGAACTGTTTTATTTAACGACCCACTCAACACACATTATTTACAGTTATATGGCGTTGGACATATGGTTAAAAGGAAGGAACTGTTTTATTTAACGACGCACTCAACACACATTATTTACAGTTATATGGCGTTGGACATATGGTTAAAAGGAAGGAACTGTTTTATTTAACGACCCACTCAACACACATTATTTACAGTTATATGGCGTTGGACATATGGTTAAAAGGAAGGAACTGTTTTATTTAACGACCCACTCAACACACATTATTTACGGTTATATGGCGTTGGACATATGGTTAAAAGGAAGGAACTGTTTTATTTAACGACCCACTCAACACACATTATTTACAGTTATATGGCGTTGGACATATGGTTAAAAGGAAGGAACTGTTTTATTTAACGACGCACTCAACACACATTATTTACGGTTATATGGCGTTGGACATATGGTTAAAAGGAAGGAACTGTTTTATTTAACGACCCACTCAACACACATTATTTACAGTTATATGGCGTTGGACATATGGTTAAAAGGAAGGAACTGTTTTATTTAACGACCCACTCAACACACATTATTTACAGTTATATGGCGTTGGACATATGGTTAAAAGGAAGGAACTGTTTTATTTAACGACCCACTCAACACACATTATTTACGGTTATATGGCGTTGGACATATGGTTAAAAGGAAGGAACCGTTTTATTTAACGACCCACTCAACACACATTATTTACGGTTATGGCGTTGGACATATGGTTAAAAGGAAGGAACCGTTTTATTTAACGACGCACTCAACACACATTATTTACGGTTATATGGCGTTGGACATATGGTTAAAAGGAAGGAACTGTTTTATTTAACGACGCACTCAACACACATTATTTACGGTTATATGGCGTTGGACATATGGTTAAAAGGAAGGAACTGTTTTATTTAAAGACGCACTCAACACACATTATTTACGGTTATATGGCATTGGACATATGGTTAAAAGGAAGGAACTGTTTTATTTAATGACGCACTCAATACATTTCAATTACGGCTATATGGCGTCAGACATATGGATAAGGACCACATAGATATTGAGAGAGGAAACCCGCTGTCGCCACTTAATGGGATACTCTTTTTGATTAGCAGCAAGGGATCTTTTATATCCCATGAGCCCTCCGACGAGAATCAATCTCAAACTGACCATGCATCAAGCAAGCGCTTTACCACTGGGCTACATCCTCTCCCCCCCCCCCCCCCCCCCCCCCCCCAGGATACAGAGTATACAGTGAAATAAATGTAAACCGTACAGCTCATAATTTTAAGTTAGTTTCCTTTAAAGGGGGATCCCGTTTAGACAGGTTGTATACTACATTGATTAAAAAAAGAAAAAATCATGCAATAAGCCACGACCAGTTTTGATGGAATTCTTGTTTACAGTGTCCGGTTTTGATAGGTTCTGTTCAGTACATTGTTTCTTTTCTTTTTTTAACAACCCCCCCCCCCCCCCCCCCCCCCCAAAAAAAACCAAAAACAACCCATCCCGTTTCAAGATAATTCTGGTTTACAGAGTACGTGTCCAGTATTAAGGGGTATCCGGTTTAGATAGGCTCTAGTTTATATGGATTTTAAAAAAGAAGGAATGGCCAAAAACATGTCCACTTTTGATGGAATTCTGGGTTCCATTCAGAACGGATTTTGTTCAGTATTGATTAAAAAACACAAAACAAAAAAAACCATGTCCAGTTTTGATGGAATTTTGGTTTACATGGTGCCCTGTTTAAGGGATACCCAGTTTAGATAGGTTCCATTCAGAACTGATTTTGTTCTATACCGATTTTAAAAAATATTTAAACGACGACAAAAACACGTCCAGTTGATGGAATTTCGGTTTACATAGTCAGGGCTCACCCTGGATCAAAAATACATGTAGCCAAAATATTAGCCAAATGGAATTTTTATTAGCCATATTGAAAATGCTTTAGCCAAATTTGTCTTACACAGTACTGTATAGAGTATTTATATATGAATATGAAAATGTATCTTTTTCAGCAAATTGTGTACAAACTGGAATAAACAGGAATAACAAAACCTCAGTTAATATATTACTTCGAGTTTTTCAGCGGGGGTGGGGTTGGGATGTGGTTATGCATTATCTTCAGCATTTGAAGCCAGTACCCCATACACCCACCCCCACTTCTAAGGCCTATGACATTAAATTAACAAACATACAGAAATATGGGGTGGGTGGATGTTTATGGATGGTGTTGTTTTTTTCTTTCTTTCTTCTTCCTTTTTTCCCAAATAAAAATTTGAGCTTTTTTGATTAATTTGGTTTTCCCCACCCCAAACAATTTCATAATTTGTGCCATGTTGTTGCTGTTGATTTCAGCGTCATGTTAAATGCTTGTTGTGATTTCTGCTTACAAAATACCTCGGCTAAGAATGTCGACTCCACAGTATACTCCATTTTTTTTTTTTTTTTAAATAATAATAAATGTTTTTTAAATCCTTTAATAAAATTAAAATTGACGGTCTTTTTAAAATTCAGCTAAATTATTAAATGTCACCTTACAGTCTTACTAATTTATATCTAAAATTATCTAACAAATATGATTATTGTAAACTAATTTTATTCAGTGTACATTTAACTGCAATTTGTATAATTTAAATACTGCATGTTCATTTCCGGCGATCGCGATCTGCATGCGTGTTCTCGACCATGGGTACGAAATTAACAAAGACAAAGGAATAAACAAAAACTGTAGTTACTAACTGTTGTTTTTCTACAAATTTACATCAAGATTTACTTTTGCATAATCATATTGTTTAATGTCCGCAACGATGTCTCTTGACACGCGGGTGTCAGCTGACTCTGAAGCGTGACGTATATTCGCGCCGAGAGCTGTCCTCAGTTCAGCCAACGAACGTTCTTCTTAACGTTCACAAACTATTTGATTGGTGTTCGTCGTGTCCATTTGGTTTAACGTGCGCACAAACCAGTCTAAAGAACGTTTTGTTTTCGCTCGGTCTGGCTGAACTCAACCCTTGAGATGGCCTACATGTCTTTCGGCCCTGAACTGGCATGTGTATTCAAACTGACACGCATTGTCGGTCTGTTTTTATTACTTTGGTTCAAAGATTTTACAAAGTAAAAATAACAAGTTACAGATGTTCCAGACATTACTGTCATACATGTTGAATGCATGCTGTTAAAATTAATAACCGTGATTATTAAAATAAGCAAACATTATAAGGCCTACGCTGTATTCTGCATGACACCGTTTCTCGTTACCGGTCGCGCCCCAGTGCTTTTAAACTAATACAGCTATTGTCAACGACAAACAATAAGGAGATAAATAACCTTGGCAAATACTTACTACAGGCGAACAAAATGAGGGATATGCTATTACTACAAACAACTTAATATATCTATATTTGTGTGACTTATATTGCTGATTGTTTATATATAGATATAGATGGATTGTTTTATCGGTATATGTGTATGTATTTATGTAAGTCATTCTCCACCATTGTTCCGCACTATTGTACATAATATTGTATTTCATTGTTATAATGCTGATTATGATAAGTTGGAAATCTTAACGCAATAAAGAACTTGAACTTTAAAAAAAAGCTATTAGGCTAATTGAATATTTGGTAGTATTATTATGTTTGAGGTGTCGAATAGATTATGTACCCTTTTGTTCACATCAGAAGACAGAAAATGGCTTAGCCAAAATTTTAGCCACTTGCAAATTTTATTAGCCTTTTTTTTTTTTTAATTAGCCAATGGCTAATTTGGCTACTGACAACGCAAGCCTAAGGTGTATCCGGTTTAGATAGGTTCCATTCAGAACTGATTTTATTCTGTACTGATTTTGAAAAAAAACAACAAAAAAACAAAACAAAAAAACCATGTCCAGTTTTGATGGAATTTCTATTTACTAGTGCCCGGGTTTTAGGGGTTTCTGGTATAGAGAGGTTCTGTTATATACTGATTTTAAGAAAAGAACAAGAATGACAAAAGAAATCCAGTTTTGATGTAATTCCTCTTTACAAAGTGTCCTGTTTACAAAGTGTCCTGTTTCGAGAGGTTTCACTGTACTATGAGCTGAAAACAGCTGTAACCTTTCTGCCCCAACATTGTTCAACTGTAGGATGTCACGTTTACAGGTAATTTGAAATGTGGTGTGATGAAATGTTATAAGGGGGGGGGAAACAAATAGCAGAATGAGGTCAAACCCACAGAGAGAAGGAAGGTTGTGGGTGTGTTGGAGTAAGGGGAGTGGTCAGAATGAGGTTAAACCCACAGAGAGAAGGAAAGTTGTGGGTGTGTTGGAGTAAGGGGAGTGGTCAGTAAGAAAGAAAAAACAACATAACACAGAGGGTTGATTTTTTTCTCAAAACCTACAGGGGCAGGACGTAGCCTAGTAGTATAGCGCTCACTTGATGCGCAGTCGGTCTAGGATCGATTCCTGTCAGTGGGCCCATTGGGATATTTCTCGTTCCAGCCAGTGCAACACGACTGGTATATCAAAGGGTGTAATATGCGCCGTCTTGTCTGTGGGATGGTGCATATAAAAAGATCCCTTGCTACCAATGGAAACAAAATGTAGCAGGTTTCCTCTCTAAGACTATATGTCAAATTACCAAATGTTTGACATCCAACAGCCGATAACTAATAAATCAATGTGCTTTAGTGGTGTTGTTAAACAAAACAAACTTTATAAAAAAACTTGAGTGTTTTGTTTGAGAAGAACTATGACCACAACTAGTAGGGGATGACTAGGGCAGATGCCCCCACCCCACCCACCCCCACACCCAAAAGTGCTATTTACGTTTAGAAGTACAGTCAAACTTGTTCTAGCGGGCACCTTAAAGGTAGGGTAAACTCAAACAAGAGCCGTATGTGTTGGAAAGATGCATACCCGGACCACCAACACATACTGACACTTTAACAAATGAAAAACGCATAATATTAGAGTTAATAAAAAAACATGATTATTCCTGCTAACTGGGGGCAGCCATTTTGTTTCGTTTTTGTGACGTCCCATGGGACAGCTTGGGACGAAGTGACGTCAGCTCCTGACCATCTCCTGTATGTACAGTGTAAACAAAAGCAGTAATTTTCGACAAGGCGCTTCTCTTTGATCAACCTGACTTGTAAAACAGCATAAATGACGTAATAATATAATAAACTATTTAACTAAATATATTTCAAGTTGCATTAACTGAACAAAATGGGGTTATAGTATTTTTCTCTGTTAAATAATCCAAAGGAAAAATGTACACTATTAGGCCTATTGGTATGCTACGTTGGAGCAAAAACGACAACCCACGATACCCAAGTGATAATTTTCTTTTCTTTGGGACTACGTAATTGGTCAGTTTTGTGGTTTTAGATAGAACAATCTATTTAATCAATGTTTTACAGAACTATTTACAGTAATAAACCATGTCCATTACCATTTTAGGGGCGACAGGTAATATTCCACAATACCGGTATGTATTTTTGTGTCTAGACAGCGTCAATTAATTGGCTCATCTGGTTACCAATTAAATACACACCTGCCAATCAGGAATCACAGGTAGAAGCAACTAACAGCAAAGACCAATTAACTAAGAAAATCGCAATACATTTATACCACTATTCAAACAGAGAATGACTGATCAATTTATCCAATCTATGTATGCTGTATTCAACAATTCTCCAAAATGTCTGTTATATAAATTTGTTGTTAATAATTATTGCTTACAACCTTATCTTCAGAAATCTATTGCCTTGAAATACAAACATATTTTGAGTAAATATAGATTATCTTCCCATAATCTCTTTATAGAAATGGGCAGATACCACAATATTGACAGGAATAATAGAATTTGTCATCTGTGCAATATGAATGTAGTAGAAGACGAATATCACTTTGTTCTAGTGTGTCCTTTCTTCAGTAACATAAGATATAAATATATTAAACCTTTTTATTACAATAAACCATCAACATTTAAATTAACGCAACTGCTGTCCAGCGACAATTCAAAACAGCTAATTAAATTGTGTAAGTATTTGAAAACTGCTACCACGCATAGAACAGACAACATTGATACATGACATATGTTATTATTGTATATTATTGCTATGCATGCATTACACATTTACTATAGAATTTTATCAATTGTAACCCGATGCTACATACCATTCCCCGCAGTGTGCACATTATATTATTTTATATGTAAATATGTATGTATGCCTACAAAATGTATATTTTTTGGCAAAAAATAAAATGTGTGTTTATTTAAATTTGAATTTATATTTAATATTAAATTGTCTTGGGAAAGAAGAAAACACTCCGTGTATCATTTCAGTACGTAGGTTAATGCATGGACAAAACACAGAGTTCGACAAATTCGCTAGCCCGACGCCCGTGGCTAGTGGTTTTTAAGTTCAGGCTAGTGAGAAATGCAAAACCACTAGCCACCTCCCTCCTTATCACTCGATCGTGTGTTTTTTTGTGTGTTTTTTTTTTCTCTCGGCTGAAATTTCGTTTAATAAATTTGATTGTGATGTTTGTCATCGAATAATATCAACAACGCAATCAGTATATAATAATAATCCACTTGAACTAGATCTGCAAACTGCAGTAACAATGCATGCTATCTCTACATCACCACAGTTACAGCATGTATTGTTTATTTTTGCCCTTTCAAGTTTCTGGCACAGGAAATAAGTCTAATGACATGCGTGTTTTGATTGGTTGGACACGTCACGTGGTAGTTAATCTCACACATATGTTTAGGCCAAGAACTTGGAAATCACCAATCGCAACGACAGGTTAACCTCAATCAAGTAAACCCCAGTCATGCTTTGAATTTCAGTTTGTTTTATTTACCTATTGTTTTCTAATTTAACACTTCGCTGACATGTGGTTATCGGCAATAAGGAAAACAATTTACTTTAATGATAACCGCACATGCATGTAGCGGTCTGGATAATGCGTCACAGCTGCCGATACAATATGATACCTTTTTTGTTCATTAATTAACAACGGATTAGATGTCGCCGTTATATTCTTTTGATATCAGTCTGACACGGGATAATGCCTTGTATTGATTGTGATGTTTGTCATTGAATAATATCAACAATAATCATTCCCAGTCTGGAGCTCCACGCGGTAAGACGTGTTTGTTTCGCTTGTGCACACTGCACGTGCTTTCGTGTGCTCGACTTGGGGGTCCTTCATTTCGTTGTTTTTGTCAGCGAAATGAAGTTTTCTACTGGGATGTATGCGGCCATTGGAACTGATTGAACGCTGGAACGCTTCTCGTTTCGACAGTCTGCACCACCAGGTTGGATTCTTTTTCAGCGAGATTCCTCGCCTCCACGTTTTTCTCCGTCTGACTATGTTGACTTGTTTTTTCGTGACTCGTATGACGGCCATTCTGCAGAACGCCACGGTTGTTCGCGTTTAGTCTCTACATTTCCGAGCCTGTCCTAGCAGCACTGGAAGATTGACCGCCCCACTCTAAGAAGAAATAGGAAGCGGGGTCGGCCCCTACTACTCTTTTTCTAGACTTTACATTGTTTTATAGTGATACCATCTCGTATCCTCCGGAGTCGGGCCCGTCCGCACCACTATACCAACCCATGACGACTGGACTATACCCTAGTCTGATACTCTACTCGTTCAGACGGATCCGGCTTCTCAAGATCTGTATTTCAGCACAGCACTACACCTTCAACGTCTATCGACTGTCAATCTAGGGGTTTTCTTGACGGGATGCAACCCATCTCGTCCCTTTAAGCTGTGCACCCAAACGGCCTTAACGAGGCCACGCGCGTGGACATATCGATCGGACTTTAAACGTTTAGATCTGCGTTCAAAATGTTATGTCGAAATTACTTCTTTTTTGTAATATTATTAAATAGTCCGATCCTCTCTTCTTTCTCTTATTTAATTTTGGACTGTCCTTCTAAAATGCTCCAAATTATATAAATATTCGGCCGAGCAGTCAATTCTTTTTTATTTTTGGCTTGTAACCTTTTTCTTTTTTTTCTTTAATTTATTAACTTTTTTACTAATTGCTATTTTCAAAATTCTGCCCATTTTCACCTCCCCCCCCCCCCCCCCCCCCCCATCCCGAGGCAGGCCACCGATCTTATCGGAGGTCGGACTCGGGATGGGCGTGTTCGAAACCCTAGTGGTATATGGGCACGTTAAACTAGTTATCATCATCATCATCAACAATAATGCGTCACAGCTGCCGATACAATATGATACCTTTTTTGTTCATCAATTAACAACGGATTAGATGTCGCAGTTATATTCTTTTGAAAGAACAAAACTGGGTATACCATATTAAAAAGGAATTGATTAATTTGGGTTTGGGGGATATATGGTTTAATCAAGTACTATATCCTGGATGTTTATCTGTAATCAAACAAAGAATTCTAGACCATGCTATGCAATATATTAGGAGTGATATTGATATTTCGCCAAAATGTATTATGTACAAATATTTTACAGATACATTCAATCTGCAATTTTATTTACGGAAACCACTTCCAGTACTTTACAGAAAATATGTGTCAAAATTTAGAATGTCTATCTCATATGTTAGCAATTGAAACTGGCAGATATAGTCGTACACAGCGACATGATAGATTAAATGTTTTCACTGTTTATATGTTATGGAAGATGAGTTTCATTTTATCTTAAAATGCCCCGTATATACGTATTTGAGAAAAAAAATACATTAAACCTTATTACTGGAAAAAGCCATAATTTTTTAAGCTACTGCAATTATATAATGTACAAAATTCAAAAACTTTATGTAATTTTGGAAAATATTTATATAAAGCAGTTAAATTAAGAAAAGAAGGTTTTTTCCGTATGTGTGTAGTTTATTTGTTTCATGTGACATGTATGTTTCTAGTTTACTTAAGTTTGTTCTGTGGTTACGTATTTTTGTTTATATATGAACAGATGAGCTGTAAAGCTTAATGTGAATAAAGAACTTGATATCAGTCTGACACGGGATAATGCCCTGTATTTGAGCAATTTGCACCACCGTTCCTGGCGACATAAATAGTAGGGCCCTAAATGTATAACCCACTACCGAATACACTGAACCATCTATTGCCGTGTGTCACACTGTCGTACCCTCATTTAAATTTAATTATTTTGATAGTGGGTTTAGATATCAACCATGAGTTTGCTCAATTATTTTTCCCCGGAGGGAGGGCAAAAGCGAAAACGGAACAATGACAATGGATCACACTTGACAAAAAACTGAAAGTTACAACATGATTTAAGTGTTTGTTTTATTTTACTGTTATACTCGAAAATGTGTTATGTTACAAAAATTATATAAAAATCCAACTATAATTGATCAACTATAATTGATCAGGAATTTGGGCTAGTGCATTATCTTGGTGGGCTAGTGGTTTTCACAAACCCACTAGCCCTGTGGCTTGTGACTTTTAAAAATATTTGTCATACTCTGCAAAACATTGTTAATTATTTCGACTTGTCGTGTAGCCACTTTGATAATGGTATTTTATTTTGTATTGAAAAATAATATATATAGTGCTGGATATACTTATTGCTGGCTTACTGGGTTGTGTATTATTACAGAACATTGCAATGTACGACTATTTATCATCCCACAAAAACCAGGTAGATTGTGTTTCTATTGTTCTAAGGCTCATTCCTGACGTTACGTGTTAAGTATTACGTAACCACCAGCTCGCCAGAGGGCGTATTCACTGGGATGGTACAAAATGGCTGCGCTCGTTATATATAATAGCCGTCATATTTAACCGTTTTATTAATTAACTATACGATTATACTTGTTTATATTAAGCAATAATGTGCATTATATATCAATGAATATGCATACCAGGCCAAATGCCTTAATTGTCCCTCTCTTTAAGCAGACACTTTTTCCCCTCCCAAACGATTTATAATGTAAATGAAACCTGTAATAAGCGGTCACCTGTTTAAGGCGGACAGCGGCCACCTAAATTAGACCCCAAATCACTAAAATACCTGTATTAAGCGGCCACAGTAGATGTTTACTATTATACAAAAGGGATATTTTACAACAGCGATAAGGTATAGCAAATAATCGACCTTCGCACCTTCAGAATACAATTGCCCATTCAGTCCCGACATCTCTACTGTGTATCGATTAAGAAAGTATGACTCTGCAATGCATCTAACTGCCTCTGGGCAGGCTACGCTTGACATTTGTAGATTCACTTACTATATACAGTGTAACTCCTCTAAAACAGACACCCTTGGGACCAAATAAAATGTCTGGTTTTAAGAGGTATCTGGTTTAGAGAGGTTCTCTTCTGTACAGATATTTAAAAGGGGGCCACACAAAATGTTCAGTTTTGAGGGAATTCCAGTTTAGCGAGGTTTCAATGTGTGTGTGTCCCCCCCCCCCCCCCCCCACCACCTTTTGGCACCATTCCTACGCCTGTGATGGTTATAACTGCATTACCTAGCTCATTACATGAACTCTTGTCCTAAACTGTTTACAGATTTAGCTGTCATGTACTAGACATTGATGTGGCAATGATAGTAAAAACAAAAAAAGAAAGAAAGGAATGTATTATGTTTAACAATGAACTCAACACATTTTATCTAGTTAAAATTGTATATGGCATCAAATATATGGTTAATATAAGGATCACAGATAATGAAAAACATGTAACAACATTTACGATGTTGTCATTTAGAACAAGTTTTGTTTAACGACACCACTAGAGCACATTGATTTATTTATCATCGGCTGTAGGATTTCAAACATTTGGTAAGTTTATCATACAGTCTTAGATAGGAAACCCGCTACATTTTTCTATTAGTAGCAAGGGATCTTTTATATAATGCACCATCCCACAGACAGGACAGCACATACCACGGCCTTTGATATACCAGTTGTGGTGTATTGGCTATCAATCAATCAATAAAATATTTACATGCTCCTATACCACGAAGGTTTCGAGCATGTCTATCGCAGGTTCGGCCACCGGATGCCAGTAGTCCAACCTGGGACAAAACAATTACTGGGGCAATTTTGATATTTAAACAAACAGGGAAAAAGGACTTTACAATAAATAATTTTGTGCGTTATTTTCCCAAACAATATTTAATATACAGCAAACAACTAACAATTTGTAACGCAAATTTAGATCGGGCAGTCTTAAATATAAATATATTTTTAAATGTTTTTTTAAATATATTAATTAGCCCTCAAAATAGAGGTGGCAGGTGACTAAGAGGTTAGGCTTCAGCCACAAAAAAAGTTTTTTTAACAGGGAAATATGTTTTACTTAGGGGCACCCATCGTATTGGGGACTTCGGTGTGGCCGAAACCGGGGAAGGCTCGGGGGGGGGGGGGGGGGGGCAGTCCCCCGGACAAACCTAACACCCCTTACGGCCAAAACCGCCTACGCCTACCACCCTAACCATCTTCCGGTGGAGTATCCCCCACCCACCCAGCACCCCCCCAGCCAACCCAACCGTCGTGCCCTCCAGTCTCGGTGCCCCCATCCTTAGGGTGTATTGGCTAGAACGAGAAATAGCCTAATGAGCCAGAACAGAATGGGGCAGGACATAGCCGAGTGGTCAAGTGATCTTCAGCTCGCCTGGCATCATTTCAGGAGAGTGATCTTTAGCTCTTCAGCTCACCTAGCATCATTTCAGGAGTGATCTTCAGCTCACCTAGCATTATTTTTGGAGAATGATCTTCAGAGTGCCTTGATTTTTCTCATAGACGAAGACTGTAGTACAGTATATATATATAATATATATATATATATATATATATATATATAATATATATATATATATATATATATATATATTTAAACAATGTTTTAATACAATAAAATGTGGAGACTTGTCCAGATGGCCTGTCCCATAATCCTGCTTGTCAGTAAAGGCAGCAACACACTGTCCAATTGTTCAACCTGAATCCATCTGTAAAGCCAAAATGTCATCAAAAACATCACCGAAAAGAGAAATGCTTCAAATGTGTACGACAGGTCTGGAAAGAAAGAAACTGTCGCACCACACACGTTAATAAAGAGCACGAACCCTACAAGTTTGCCACCCATCTTGCCACACGACAGCAACGCAAACGCTTTGCCAGTTTCTTCTTCCAACACGTGTTTGCTGATGAGAGAATGTATAATGGACGAGATAGCTCCTGACAATCCTTCTATGGACACACTTGTGTACACCATCCACGTCTCGACATAGAACCCAATCGTTAAATAAAAACATTTCTTCATTGAGCTATTTCTCGTTATTAAAAATAGTACAGGTCCAATGGAAAGACCTAAATTGTACGGTAATGAATATAACCGAAATTTCATTATTATGATATTGAATAAGTATTTTTTGTTTAACGACACCACTAGAGCACATTGATTTATTAATCATCATATATATTACTGGATGTCAAACATTTAATAAAAAAAATTAATCAGTTAACTCGAAAATGATCGATGTAAAGGTATTTGACGTCAAACATAGGATTGTTGTGGTATTAGAGCGGAAATCTTTGCCAACTTTTTGGTTGTCGGGAATTGCCAAAAAAATACATGGCTTGGTCTCTGACCGCAATGAGTGTATTTATGTCCAAATGTCCGTCTAGCTCTCTTACAGTCAGAGTACTCGGGCTATAATATATTATACCATAGCTAGCAGGGGGGCAAGGGGGGGGGGGGGGGGGAGACAGAAAAAAAATCAGAAAGCATTATAGAAACGTAAAGAAAATACTCTTCTGAAACGTTTAAGGAGTTTTAGAATTTTAACTACTCAGTTGCCCCCCAAAACAAAACATCCTAGCTACGGCCCTGTAGGCCTATATTCACCTCTATTATGTCAGTTTTATTAAATTTTGAAGTGTACAATATTGATAAAATAGGGTAAACAAAAATGTTATGGGAGGGGTGCTGGCGGACTTTTACCTACCCACACAGGACAGCACATACCACGGCATTTGATAAACCTGTCGTGATTAAGGCACTGGCAGAGACCGTGGTGGGGCTGGGGGTGGACCTCAGGCAAGTGTTTTACTAAGAATTCTTAACTGAGTTGAATCACCCACCCCTTGCAGGTTGGCCGATTTAAAAAAAAAAAATACGTTAATTAATTACTAAATAAAAACAAAGTTACTTACTTGTGCTGGTCAAATTTGGCGAACTTTTTCCATTCACTAGATTTGCTCGCGTATGACGTCATCAACTTCTGGACATACTCTACATTGACGTCATCGCTGGCGAATATTTTATGCAGTTCACTAATTAAATCTGCTAGTGAGTCAGGCGCAACAAGCTTTGTTGTATCCGAAAATTCCTCCTTTTTTGCTTCATAGTGATTTTCACACTCCATCCATTCGCTTTGGAAATTTTCCGTTTGCGGCGTGACAGTTTCCATGTTTGGTTGTATCGATAGAAGAACGGACGATTAATATCTGCGGTGTGTGCTGTTAACTGAAAATGCACGTTTAACGTTTCGTGGCCAAACAAAACCTAACACGTTATGTATGACCGAAGTTTCCTAATCTCAAAGACAACATTCAACACACGTTTTTTTTTTTTTTTTCCGAAACGTAATAGATACCATATGGTACAATCCGCCTATACTGTGCTTGCGGCCTGTTTTATGGTACCCGGTATCAATATTTCACCTGAGCTGTGGTGTTCATAGACGTACGAGCTCACATTTTTGCAGAGAGTAGGGGAATCAGGAGGATTTGATACCTCCTCACTGGACATGGTTCCCCCTGATTTGACTTGGTACCCTAAATTTTTTGGTTTTTCTTCACATTTTCATTGTAGCCAAGGCAACCTTTATGTCTTGGACATTTCCCCTCAAATAACCTCATTTGGACCCACAATGTCATGGTGTGTCACAATATTATATTTTGAGGATGTGCAGCAGTGTTTTTGGTATAGATGGCGCTATTGTAGCTACCGTCTTTTTTGTCTTTTTCTTCTTTCTTTTTTTTTTCTTAAATAAATTTTTAAAAAGCAGTATAATTGTTTTTCGCTTTTAGCCCCACTCTGCATTAAAATTATTTAAATTGTTTTACTTATGTTTTAAAATGTGCCATGTTCTTTGTATTATTCCTATATAAAGAAATACAGACTGATTGCATTATCGCACTAAAATGCTTACAGTTATCAGAAACCGACACACCTCTTATAACACAAGAAGCGGCATATTTGATTTGCAGCAATGGAAATTTTCGTTCCATTCTTAAAGTCTGTTCCAAATAACTGGATTAGCTTAACTTCCTACTTTGTTTATTTTTAGTTCGGTTTTGTTTTGCTTGGAATTTTTTTACTAATCACTGGATGTAGTACCACATCCCAGGTCGCAGGTAGGCTACGTCGATCAAGCGGGTCAACCAGGAATCTCGGAGGGAGTGTTTGCGATTTCCAAGGGCCCGATCAAAGGATCCAAATACGGTAGTGGGGTCCGGGTGTGTGTTCCCCCAGATTTTTTAAAATTTAAAATCGTGGTTTTTCTTTGTTTTTTCTGAACACACTGATATTTTTGCATCCTGTGTTTGTGTGTGTGTGTGTGTGTGTGTGTGTGAGAGAGAGAGAGAGAGAGAGAGAGAGAGAGAGAGAGAGAGAGAGAGAGAGAGAGAGAGAGAGAGAGAGAGAGAGAGGGGGAGGCAGTGAGGGTGGGGCGTTTGTAGTCGAATGTAAACTTAGCTGGCCCTTTTGTTTACATTGTCCCTTGACAGAAAACCTTTTGCAGTGGATAGTTGGCATCGTTGACGGCACTATCCAGTTAATCCGGCAGAATTTCCCCGGATTTTTCGATTTCATAATATGATATTACGACGTGGTATTAAAGAGAAAAATATAGTCGTACTGGACGCGACGGGACGTCGCCTAGTGGTAAAGCGTTCACCTGATGCGCGGTCGGTCAGGGATCGATCCCCGTCGGCGGGCCCACTGGGCTATTTCTCGTTCAAGCCAGTGCATCATGTACATCAAATGCATCAAATGCCGGTAAGTCAAAATTACAAATTTTTTGACATCCAGCAGTAGTCCAGGACCAGTTGTCCACATGATCTCCCGTGGAAATTCAATAAATCAATGTGCTCTGGTGATATTAAAAGTTTGTTTTGTTTAACGACACCACTAGAGCACATTGATTTATTAATGATCGGCTGTTGGATGTCAAACACATGATAATTTTGACAGTCATAGAGATGAAAGCCGCTAAATGTTTCCATTAGTAACAACGGATATTTTATATGCACCATCCTACAGACAGTATGGCACATACCACGACATTTGGTATACCAATCGTGGTGACGTTAAAGAAAACAGTTTAAATGTTCACACGACGTATATAAGCACGGGCGGGTTTTGTTTGATGCGCGGCTGGTCTAGGCAGTGCACCACATACATTAAATGCCATGGTACGTGCTATCCTATCTGTGGGATGGTGCATATAAAATAGGCCATGCTACTCATGGAAACATGTAGCGGGGTTTCTTCTCTAAAACTATATGTCAAAATTACCGAATGTTTGACATCGAATAGCCTGATGGTTAATACATCAATGGGGTGAGATTTAGTTCAGTCGGTTGAGTGCTCGCCTGATGTGATTGCGTCACAGGATCGAACCACCTCGGTGGACCATTCAACTGATTGAGGTTTTTCTCGTTACAACCAGTGTACCACAACTGGTATATCAAAGGCTGTGGTATGTGCTTTTCTGCCTGTGTGGAAGTGCATATAAAAGATCCCTTGCTGCTGAAGTATACAAGGTACGCCTTATATATATACTACTCAAAAGAATTTAAGGGTCAAAAATTTATAACCAAATAAGTTTCAGAGTGTATTAGATTGATGATGTAAACTACACCAATTTTTTTATTTATTGTTCCATATTTACAAAAAACCACAAATAAACGTCACTGTATACAAGAAAGTCACATGATATGCTGTCAAAGTTGAAGGTTGTCAAACATGGATTTTACACATTAGAACATTCGTTTAATAGTGTGTGAATCCACCCCTGGCGCGAATACACTCGACACATCGTTGCCTCATGCTGTTGATCAGACGTCTGAAGAACTCTTGGGGAATGGCCTGCCACTCTGCCATAAGAAGTTGACCCAGATCATGAAGGTTGGCCGGAGGGGCATGGTTATCCCGAACTCTCCTGCCTAATTCGTCCCAGGCGCCTCTATTGGGGCCAAGTCAGGCGAATATGCTGGCCAATCCATCCTGGCGATACCTTGTTGTCTGAGAAAGTCCGTTACCACCCTGGCGCGGTGGGGTCTGGCATTGTCATCCTGCAGAACTGCCCCGCCGCCAATCTGCTGAAGACCTGGGAGAACCAACGGCCGGATAATCTCATTCAGATAGCGGATTCCATTCAGATTGCCATCCACCACATAGAGGGGGGGGGGGGGGGGGGGGGGGTCCTGTGGTGGATAGAGATGCCGCCCCACACCATGACGCTGCCACCACCGAACCGGTGACGTTGTCTAACGTTAACGTCAGCGAAGCGCTCCCCAGGACGTCTGTAGACACGAACCCGACCGTCGTTGAACTGGAGACTAAACCTGGACTCATCAGTGAACATCACTCGACCCCACTGAACACGTTGCCACCGCAGATGAAGCGTGCACCAGTGACGTCTGGTCGTTCTGTGACGTGGTAGGAGTGGTGGTCGAACAGCCTGGCGACGGCAGCGTAGATTATTGGCTCTCAGACGATTGCGTATGGTTTGATCAGACACTCGAGTTCCAGTCGCAGTCCGCAGATTGTCACGTAATCGGCGTGCAGTGGTTGTGCGTTGACGTAGAGCCATATTGGTGATGTAGCGGTCCTCTCTATTTGTAGTGCTTCGGGGTCTTCCCGAACGTGGACGATTTCGAACAGAATTCGTTGCTTGGTACCGTTGCCACAGTCGGCCAACGACACTCTGACTGACACCAAGTCTCAGAGCAACATTTCTTTGCGTATTGCCATCCTGAAGCTAAGCAATAGCCCTTCCTCGATCTTCAATAGTCAGTTGAAGTCGTACCATTGTCGAATTTGGAGTGTGCACCGTACACGAACGCAAGCTCCAATTATACGGAAATTCAGCATTGGGAACATGGAATACACGTGCAAAGCGTGCAAATGAAGCGCTTTGTGAAAAAGCAAGTTATGGGCACTTAGCAGACCTTTCGCTTTCGCCCTAATTTACGTGCAAATGTAAGCATGTTTTCGCCATTAGAACTAGTCGACAGTGTCAATAACAGTGGATTTTAATTCATTTATGGGTTGCTTAGACCCACTTTCGTCAAAATGGAACAATACCATGCGTGACATTATGGTCTAGCTAATATAATTGACATTCAGAAAATAATGTCGAAAATATCGTCTGACCCTTAAATTCTTTTGAGTAGTATATTTGGATAAATGTAGCGGGTTTCCTTTGATTACGTGTCAGAATTATAAAAATGTTGGACATCTAATAGTCGATTATTAATTAATCAATGTGATCTAGTGGTGTCGTTAAACAAAACACTTTAATAAACAAACTTTAATAAATCATTGTGCCCTAGTGGTTTTGTTAAACAAACAAACTTTAAGAACCGAATTTACAAATCTAGATTGTCTTACACGCGTGTATCTACATACATTTACAATACTTATAATACACCTGCGTTTAACAAAAGCCAGGGCTGTACCATCCGGGGGCGGGGTGGGGGAGAGGGAGGCAGTTGCCCCTCTGAGAATCTCACTTTTTGTCTTCTGGTTTTTTTTACTCCAGAAAATAGCATACACATCTCAGTTTAATTTGTATAGTGTTTCATTTGTTTATAAAAAGTAGTGCTCCCCCCCCCCCCCCCCCGGGATTTTGATCAGGGTACGGCCCTGAAAACAGGCTTTGTAAATTCGTCCCAAACTGATTAGGCTAATCATAGGCGTACGGGCTCCCATTATTGTATGGGGGCAGGCTGACTTAATTGCCCAAATTAAACGAAAATGTCCGAATCTGGATAACAATATTTATTCATATTAGCATTTTTACCAATCAGAGGAGCTGTGGTATGTGGTATGTGCTATCCTGTGTGGGATGGTGCATATACAAGATCCCTGGCTGCTAATCGAAAAAAGAGTAGCCCATTTAGTAGCGACAGCGGGTTTCCTCTCTCAATATATGTGTGGTCCTTAACCATATGTCCGACGCCTTATAGCCGTAAATAAAATGTGTTGAGTGCGTCGTTAAATAAATAATAATAATACAAAAAAATTAATTAAAAAAACAACAACAATAATTTCCTTACTACCAAACAGCTACATAAGAGTTGCAAACGAATAACTACGCATTTTTACATGGATTATAACTGATTGTGATGGTAGAATGACATAAAAAGATCTCAGGTTATCACAATTTGTCCGAATATTTGTATCATTTCTGCCCGAGTTTCAGGTTTTGCTCTAGCACTAAGGGAACAATTGTCGCCCCAAACTCCACCCCACGCCCCCTGTATCGCAAACTCCACCCCACGCCCCCTGTATCGTACGCGTATGAGGCTAGCGTACTGTGTTGCGCCTTTAAAATCGCGTGGTCAAACTAACGTGCGTCATATCAACACGCTACCAAAGGATTTGTTTGGTTGTGTTTATCAGTTAGCAATGGCGATGCCATACATTCCATGAACAATGCGGTCATCGACCGAGAAATTGATTAACCATAAGGCACGTGGAAATTTACCTCCGTCTATCTCGTTTATTGAGCACATTCATTTACATATCGAACAACGTAACCAAGCTTTGTAATTACAGCTATACTATTTTATAAATATATATACAGTATCTATACTAGCAGTGTATGTCTGAATGGTTATTCTCTCTCTCTCTCTCTCTCTCTCTCTCTCTCTCTCTCTCTCTCTCTCTCTCAGGGGCGGGACATGGTACTATTCTATCAGTGGGATGGTGTGCATATAAAAGATCGCTTGCTGCTAATCGAAAAAAGTAGCCCATAAAGTGGCGACAGCGGGTTTTCTCTCTTTATATCTGTGTGGTCCTTAACCATATGTCTGACGCCATATAACCGTAAATAAAATGTGTTGAGTGCGTCGTTAAATAAAACATTTCCTTCCTTCCCCCCCCCTCCCTTTCTCCTCTCTCTCTCTCTCTCTCTCTCTCTCTCTCTCTCTCTCTCTCTCTCTCTCTCTCTCTCTCTCTCTCTCTCTCTCTCTCTCTCTCTCTCATAGAGGCGGGACATAGCCAGTGGTAAAGCACTCGCTTGATGTGCGATCGGTTCTGTGTGTGTGTGTGTGTGGGGGGGGGGGGGGGGTGTGTGTCTGTGGGTGTCCGTCTTTAACCAGGTAATTTTGAAAGTTTATATTAATATATTAATATATTCTACGACAATCTTTGATATTTTAAAGGTTGATATCAACATAGATTAAATATTGTATGACGTCCAAATGAGTGTAATGTGAATGTGCATTGGTTTGGGCAGATATTTGTGTAGAAATAAATATTGTAAATGATTTTGAGTTGGTGTTTTCTTTCTTTTAAGACTCGTATAGTCTGGATGCGAAGAGTGTGTGCGATCCGGCCAAGCTTTAAAAAAAAAGAGGAAATATATTCATAATATTATATACTCGTACGAGTTTCATTTAGAGCGTTTAGACTCAGGATGCGTGCGATGCATGCGTCTGCAAAATGCGTGCGACCAGCCGCAAGAAACTAATCGTATATGGTGTATAATGCCCTAAATACAAGCTGCAGATTTCAGATGCAACAATCAGACTGCACGCATCCAGTCTATATGCGCCTTTAGGCACCAAATCACCATTTGTCATGTCGTTACTTGTTGTAGAAGTTTAATGTAGTCCGGTTTAGGAAATAGTTCCCACTGGCGTAGGAAGCGCATGCCCCCTCCCCCACTTTTCAGATATTTTGCTTTATATTTGCTTTATAATAGTGTAAAAGTGTGTAAATATAAAAGTGTGCCACCCCCCACCCCACCCCCCATCCCCCCACACACACACTTTTTGGCACCTTCTTACGCTACTGGTTCCTCATTAAAAAGAAAAAACATACAAAATTCACATATGCTTTTTTTGACCTCTGTAGTATTTAAATAACCCATTGGTTTGAAGTAACTTGTTATATGTAGTACTAACTGATTACAACTGTGACAGTGGTATAGTGACACTTGTATAACAGCAACACGAGGCGGTGGTCAGACATAGGGTCTAAAGTAACTTGTTATATGTAGTACTAACTGATAACAACTGTGACAGTGGTATGGTGCTACTTGTATAACAGCAACACGAGGCGGTGGTCAGACATAGGGTCTAAAGTAACTTGTTATATGTAGTACTAACTGATTACAACTGTGCAAGTGGTATGGTGCTACTTGTATATCAGCAACACGAGGCGGTGGTCAGACATAGGGTCTAAAGTAACTTGTTATATGTAGTACTAACTGATAACAACTGTGCAAGTGGTATGGTGCTACTTGTATAACAGCAACACGAGGCGGTGGTCAGACATAGGGTCTAAAGTAACTTGTTATATGTAGTACTAACTGATAACAACTGTGACAGTGGTATAGTGCCACTTGTATAACAGCAACACGAGGCGGTGGTCAGACATAGGGTCTAAAGTAACTTGTTACATGTAGTACTAACTGATTACAACTGTGACAGTGGTATGGTGCCACTTGTATAGCAGCAACACGAGGCGGTGGTCAGACATAGGGTCTAAAGTAACTTGTTATATGTAGTACTAACTGATTACAACTGTGACAGTGATATGGTACCACTTGTATAACAGCAACACGAGGCGGTGGTCAGACATAGGGTCTAAAGTAACTTGTTACATGTAGTACTAACTGATAACAACTGTGCAAGTGGTATGGTGCTACTTGTATAACAGCAACACGAGGCGGTGGTCAGACATAGGGTCTAAAGTAACTTGTTATACGTAGTACTAACTGATAACAACTGTGCAAGTGGTATGGTGCTACTTGTATAACAGCAACACGGGGCGGTGGTCAGACATAGGGTCTAAAGTAACTTGTTATACGTAGTACTAACTGATAACAACTGTGCAAGTGGTATGGTGCTACTTGTATAACAGCAACACGGGGCGGTGGTCAGACATAGGGTCTAAAGTAACTTGTTATATGTAGTACTAACTGATAACAACTGTGCAAGTGGTATGGTGCTACTTGTATAACAGGAACACGGGGCGGTGGTCAGACATAGGGTCTAAAGTAACTTGTTATATGTAGTACTAACTGATAACAACTGTGCAAGTGGTATGGTGCTACTTGTATAACAGGAACACGGGGCGGTGGTCAGACATAGGGTCTAAAGTAACTTGTTATATGT